>NW_015176505.1:116419-140201 GCF_001447785.1 Gekko japonicus | reverse complement strand
GAGGGGGGTTCCCCCCAGGGCCGATCTGCCAGCGGCAGGGAACGGGCCTCTGGGGCGGGGATTTCCCCGCTCCCCAGGGGGACTTGGCAAGCCTAATTTGAACCTGGTTTCCTCTCATCACTCTCTGCTATACCATGCTGGATAAAAGAGAACATGAATGAGGGTTGCCATGTTTCCCCTGGAAACAGTTGTTGTTGTTGTTGTTGTTGTTACCCCACCCTCCCCACCAAGGCAGGCTCAGGCAGGTTACATAAATGAATACAGTTAAAATCCATCACAAAAGAGAAGAAGATATTGGATTTATACCCCATCCTTCACTACCCAAAGGAGTCTCAGAGCAGCTTACAAACTCCTTTCCCCTTCTCCTCCCCATAACAGACACCCTGTGAGGTAGGTGGGCCTGAGAGAGCTCTGACAGAAACTGCCATTTTTCAAGAACAGCTGTGCCAGAGCTATGGCTTGCCCAAAATCATCCAGCAGGTGCAAGTGGAGGAGTGGGGAATCAAACCCGGTTCTCCCAGATCAGAGTCTGCACACTTAACCACTCCACCAAAACAACCAAAAACCCATAAACAAATCAGTGCTAGGAAAATATTCAGATAAAGTGCGAGAGCAGAGAATTTCAAGATCAAACAATACTCCATAAGTGGCAGTCATGATGGTATTCCTGCCCCAGCTCTGTTGATCTACTTATATATATGTGGCACGGGCA
Source organism: Gekko japonicus (assembly GCF_001447785.1). NCBI lineage: Eukaryota > Metazoa > Chordata > Lepidosauria > Squamata > Gekkonidae > Gekko > Gekko japonicus. The sequence continues at coordinate 139,489 of NW_015176505.1, read as the reverse complement.
GGCTGAAGATGGTGAGGCCTGGGCACAGGGTCACTCCTCAGATGTTTTATGCAACTCCTAATCAAAAGCCTGGTGGAAGAGGCAGGGGGTAAGGGGTGGGGTTGAGTTGGGTTGCCAGCTCCAGGCTGGGAAACTCCTGGAGATTTTGGGGTGGAGCCTGAGGAGGACAGGGGACCTCAGTGGGGTTCCATGCCATAGAGTCCTCCAAAGCACCCATTTTCTCCAGGGGAACTGATCTCTGAAGTCTGGAGGTGAGCTGTAATTCTGGGGGATCCCCAGGTCCTACCTGGAGGCTGGCATCCCTGGGATGAACTCTAGAAGGGGAAGAATGATCCCCTCAAGTGTGTGACGTAAACTCACAGGCTTCCCCAGCCTTCACCTTTCCCCCAGTGATGACACACACGAGCCATTCTTGGCTCCAGCTTTATTCAAAACACATCACAAAGGCGCGACTGTAAACCATGAGATCTCGCCAGCGAGCAAGTGCTCTGTGCAAGTTGGCTAATGAGAACAAACACGGCGGACTGGCTGCACAAGATGGGGCAAGTCCCAGCCTCACCCGAATCTTCCTTTCCTCGGTAGGATGGCACTCCGTGGAAATCAGGCAGGGACAGAGAATGTCTCTTCCAAAGTCACCCACTCCCATTCGGGACAGCCACAAAATCCTGCAATCTCCCCATCGATCTCCTTCCTTTTGTTTTAATCCCTTTCATGCCACCCGTGCACCTCCAGACTTTCCCAAGAGATGACAACAGAGCAGATTATAGCCAACCTGCTCTTCGAGTCACGAATAAAGGCCTTTTTCTCTCCTGGAGTTTGGGTTCACACCCAAGAAGACTCCCATGCTCATGTTTTTCATCCTAGTGGAGTGGCAGCCATCTCTCACATTTTGATGGCATCCCTCGCTTTATGACAGATTTGGGGATAGACTGTGCCAGGCATTGCATTTATCTTGAAGACTACGCCCTGCTATGACCCATCACATCCTTGGTACATCCAGCCTCCTTCCTTCTCACTAGGGTTTAACTCCAAGAAACCTACCTGCAAACTTCACATCATCCTCTGACAACAAGGTGGGCAGGGCTGAGGCTCAGTAGTAGCACGTCTGCTTTGCATGAAGACGGTCTCAGGTTCAATCCCTGGTATCTCCAATTCAAATGAACAGGTAGAAGGTGATGTTAAAGACTTTTACCTGAGACTCTGGAATGTTGCTGTCAATAAAGTTGTAGATTATTCTGATTTGGGTGGAGGAATGGTCTGGCCCACACAAATTGTGTCTGAGGGATACTCACCACCCCAAGCCAATTTCCAGCATATTATGGGGTAGAAAATATGCCCCAGACAAAATAGAAATCTGTTTTGGGTGGCTGAAGTCAGTATGTTTCAGAAGAAGAAGAGGAGACTGGATTTAGGTGGGGCTGAGAGAGCTCTGATAGAAACGGCGCTTTTTCAAGAACACCTCTGACAGAACTATGGCTTGCCCAAGGTCATCCAGCAGGTGCAAGTGGAGGAGTGGGGAATCAAACCCGGTTCTCCCAGATTAGAGTCCATGAACTTAACCACTACACCAAACATAGCTACCACAGCTCATTTCAGACATCCCAAACCTTAATGTTTGCACTTGTGGTGGATTTTTTTTTTGTTCAGCCCCAACCTTACTTTGCAGTGCATCCCTGGTGTTGAAAAGCTACTGGGGGATTTCTAAAGTCCAATATCCCCAGTATGTTTTACATTGTCTGAAGTAAAGAGCCAACCCCAATTGCAAAACTCAGCTGATATTTCTGGGTTTGTTTTATCCCCCAGTGTATACTGGGTTAGCAGTTATGCCATACTGAGGAAAAGCTTAAGGAACAACTTAAGGGAAAATTATCAGCTGCCTGGAGAAAAAAATGCCCTCTCCCTTTAATTAAGCTTAATGGAATGCTATTTGCCAGGTGATGTTCTTTACCTCCATGCTATGAAAAGCTTAAGTTGTCCATCTGTATTAAGTCTCTGTTGAAGGGACAGGAGCCTTTTCTTCAGGCTTGCTGGCAACCCCAGACAAAACTGTAAGTGGAAAGTGGCTGCACTTTGGGTACTCTGGCTTGGATCACATGATCAATCTGCTTCCAAACCATTGTTTGCATGAATACTTCAAGCAAGGGTCTGAAATTATGATTCTGAGACAAATCCTAGCCTTTTCACTGAACCAGTTTCCTGGTTCAAAGACTGCAGTAACAAGTTCCAGTGTTCCCTCTAAGCTGAGTTACTGTGAGGTAGCTCACAGTTTTTTAGCCTCCGGCTCACACATTTTTGTCTCGGCTCAGGAAGGACGGCTCCAGAGCAAACTCTTTTGTGCAGCAGCCAAATCGCTTGCTCACAACTTTAATGCCAGGAGCTTACAAAGCAGAATTTCTGCTCACAAGACTCCATAGCTTAGAGGGAACACTGGTAACAACTGGTTTCAGACATCATATGTAACCATGTTTAATTAAACAGCCGTTAGTGTGATCATTTGAAATGCGCCACTCCACGAACTATGACAACACCAGGTAGGTCAAACCAGGATCTGAAACCATGGTTTGAAGCTGGTTCGTGAAGCACGGTTGGTCTTAACTATGGTTTCATGTGCCATATCAATGCACACCAGCAGCTTAATCCTGGCTTGTTTCCCGCCACTGGTTTTGCTGCTAGGCAGGCCAAGATGCAGGGCTGCCAGCTAGAGATACCAACCTCAAGGTAGGTCTTGGGGATCTCCTAGAATTGGACTACAGTGATCAGTTGCCCTGGAGAAAATGGATGCTTTGGAGGATGGACTGTATGGCATTGTACCCCACCAAGGTCCCTGTCCTCCTCGGGCTCCACTACCAAATCTCCAGGGATTTCCCAACCTGGAGCTGGCAACCCTAGACCTCCCACTGACAGCCTTAGTTGAGCTCAGAGCAGCAGCAGGAGAAAAAAAGGGGAAACCCAGCAATTTGTAAAGTTACCCTATGTCACTTCCAAGTTTTCACCAGAAATAACATAGTGGAGGAGATGACATCATGGCCCCTCCATGTCTCCGTCCGCAACCTGTAACAATATGGGGAGGAGGGGGAACGATTATGTTGTAGTTCCTGGGAGGAGCCCAGAATGTAACAACTAGGGGTGTGCAGGTGAAAAAAAATTCAGCTTTTTAAAAGAATTGGAGATAATGAAGCCGATTTTTTTTGGTATTCCTGAATATACCCGAATACAAATACCAGTATTGTATTGGTACCTGAACCAGGACCTGGTAGGGTTCCCAAGTACTTACCATGATCTGGTAGGGGAAACATGCTCCCCGGCCGGACCTTTCCTCCCTGTAACACACCATGCCATCGCCAGGAAGTGACGCTGGGTGACGCTCTGTCAATGGGGCTGAAAACTCGATGGTACCATCAAGTTTCCAGCCCCATTGCCAGAGTGTCACCCAGCGTCACTTCCTGGCAACGACATGGTGCGGCATGTCTGTTGTCCCCACAGGAATGATCCTGCGAAGACGTCTGTGTCCCCCGCTGAATCACGATAAGTACTTGGGAAGCCTGGGAAGCCTGGCCCCATAACCCCTCTCTCTCTGCTGCTGACCAGGAGGACCTGACAACCCTAGAACACGAGCCGGCAGCACGTTGCCAATTCTCCAATCATCCACACTAAAAATGGTCTCCTTTATATCTTGAAGCCCCGGGCATTCATGAGTTCCCCTAAATAGCATGCAAAGTGTACTTAACTATGCAATGTGTGTTTATTTTTAGACTCCAATGTCACTTCAGCATTAAAGCAAAGAAAAACCAACAAATCACACTGTGTCTTAGTGCAAATGCCTCATTTAAGAGGAAGAGCAACTGATATTCAGAAATGATGGCATACATTTTCAGCCGCCTAGCAATGGCATATTAGCCATGCATCAGCTGAACTGCTTGACAGAATGCTTAAATGCGCTTAATTAATATTCCACCGTGAGGGCGGTATAAAAATCAAATCAAATCAAATCACTTTATCTCAGATGCACATTTATTTTTATTTCATTTTAAAATATATATTTGTACCCCACTTCTCTCCTTAATGGGGTCCCAAAATGGCATCATTTTCTCCTCCTCTATTTTAGCTTCAACACAACAACCCTGTGGGGTACAGTCTAGTTTGAGAGACAAAGTGCTCGAGAGAATGCTGAGGAAAAGCCCAAGGTCACTCATACGGCTTCCATAGGAGAGTAGGGACTTGAACCTGGGTCCCCAGATCCTATTCCATCTCTCTATCTATCGTACCACCTGGCTTTCCTGGCCAGCTTTGAGGAGATGCCTGGAAAAGCATTAGCAACAAACACTGACCCTGTATCTCAGACGCACCTATGCATGTCTGTTTGCATCTGACCCGAAGAAGTTCAAATATATTCTGCACAATTTACTTATCACGAAAGGGAAAGGCCTTTTACCATCTTCAGAAGGAAGAAAATCCATGGCACAGAGGCAGCAAAATATGTTACTTTAACTATTTGCACAGATCACAAGAGTGGCAGCAGGTAGCATTAATGTCCTTTTTTTATTTACAGAATCCACTCCAGGCAGTGAACAAGAAGGAAATGAAACTGTTCCTTTATTAAATACATTTTCACGCTGTCCTTCCTCCACAGAGCTCCGGACGGTTCTTTCCCCCCTCCATTTTATCTATACAACAAGTTACTCTGTGAAGCAGGTAACGCAGAGAGAGAGAGAGTGACAGGGCCCCACGGATTCCATGGCAACGAGGGGGATTTGAACCTGGGTCTCTCACATCCTAGTCCCGAGCAGGGCTCTTTTTGTAGAAAAAGTCCAGCAGGAACTCATTAGCATATTACCTTGTTTGTTGTCAAAACCCAGGGCCTTTTTTTGTAGCAGGAACTCCTTTGCATGTTAGGCCACACACCCCTAATGTAGCCAATCCTAATGAGTTTCTGCTGTTGGGTGTGGCCTATTATGCTAATGAGTTCCTGCTGGGTGTGGCCAACTTGGGAGCCAGCCGGAACTCCGTTCCTGTGCGTTCCTGCCCAAAAATAGCCCTGGTCCCAAGGTCTCCAACCTTTTTGAGCCTGAGGGCACCTCTGGAATTATGATACAGGGCAGTGGGCACAGTCACAAAATGGATACCGCAGGAGCAACCACAAAATGTCAGGGAGCATGGTTATATTTAACTCTAATAGTACCTCTTCAGCGTTTCAGGCAGAAGCTCTTTTTACCAGGATGCCTTTTAATCTGCAAAGCCAATCAGAAGCCTTTCTGGGCAAAGGTCTTCGCTAGCTCCACCCACTTTCTAAAAACACTTGGCTGGCACCAGGAAAGGTGTCGGCAAGTACCATGGTGCCCACGGGCACCTCACTGGAGGCCCCTGCCCTGGTCCAACCCTCTAACCACTATGCTGCAGTAGCGGTCAATGGGATTTTTTTTTCAAAGTTACAAAGTTAAGACCGCTAAAACAATTTGGCAAAGACAATCTATCAACGATTTTTTTAAAAAATTGTCCCATCTAGGTGTTAAATCAGCAGTTAATAAAACCAGCCATGTAAAGTGTAAAGTAATCAGAACATAGAAGCAGAAAGGGGGGGGGGGGACAGGGCCAGGCTGGTAAAATGGCAGTAAATGGGGATAACATGTTTAGTGAAAAGCGTGTATGAATGCTTAAAAGCTAGCAGAATAGGTGCCAGGTGAGCTTCACGGGGCAGGGTGTTCCACAGACAGGACATCACCACTGAAAAGGCCCCGTCCCTGGTGGTTACCTGCTTCTTTCATGGGTGGAGGACAGACTAGGCCCTAAGTAGGGTAGCCAGCTCCATAGAGTTTTCCCTCCGATGGTCGTGGCCCCGCCCCCAGTGTGCTCGGCGTCCTAACATCACTTCCTGGTGACGCGCACGTCGGGGTGGGGTTCCCCCCAGGGCCCGATCCGCCGCCAGCGGGGAATGGGCCTCTGGGGCGGGGATTCCCCGCCCCCCGGGGGGGGAGTAGTTGCTCCTTCTGAGTACCTGCCCCCAAAACATTTAGGGTCCTAAAGGTGAACACTTGATTTGTGACTGATAACTGTTAGGTTTGTCAAGGAGGAATGACTTGAGTAGAATTGCTATCCTCAAGGTGGGACATGGGGACCCCCCAGAATTACATTTCACATCCAGACTACGAAGATAGGGTTGCCAGACCCCCCCCCCATAGAGGCAAAGATCCCCTGCTGCCAGGCCTCACCACTACACTGCTGATCAGCTAGCCAGTGGGGGGAACTTACCCAGAAAAAGAGGAAGGGCCAGTCAATGTTGCTGCCCTTGTCTTCTGATGTGACCCAGACGTTATGCCATCAACGTTGGGCACAATGCTCTGGTATTTTGGCAAAAACCCTATGGTAGAAGCCAAATTTACCATATAATTTTTGCTCAAATACCAGGGCGTCACCTTGATGTTGCTGTGTGATGATGTCACTTCTGGCTCACGTTGTCACTGATGCAGACACATCACTGTAATGTTGGCTAGGCCTCCCTCCCACTCCCTTTAAGTCCTCCCCTCATCCCCCACCAGTTTCCCTGGAGAAAATGAATGCTTTTGGAGGGAGGACTCTGTGGCATTGTATCCTACTTGGTGTAGTTTGGTATAGTGGTTAAGTGCGTGGACTCTAATCTGGGAGAACCGAGTTTGATTCCCCACCCCTCCACTTGCACCTGCTGGATGACCTTGGGCAAGTCATAGTCCTGGCACAGCTGTCCTTGGAAAAGGGCAGTTTCTGTCAAGAGCTCTCTCAGCCCCACCTACCTCACAGGGTGTCTGTTGTGGGGAGGGGAAGGGAAAGGAGTTTGTAAGCTGCTCTGAGACTCCTTTGGGTAGTGAAGGGCGGGGTATAAATCCAATCTCTTCTTCTTCTCTTCTTCTACTGAGGTCCCTGTCCTCCCCAGTCTCCACCCCACCGCATAAATCTCCAGAAGTTTCCCATACCTGGATCTGGAAACCCTACCCCCACCCCCTGCCAGTGGCCAGGGAGGACCTGGAATATTGGCACCTATCCATGCTGAGCCCAGCAAATACAACTGAAGATATCAAGATGGCAGATTCTTGCCTTGGCCAACCACATGTAACTAATTTCATGCTTCTTCCAACAGAAACATTTATTTTAGGTGCTTTATTTACTGCCTTTATACCCTGTCTTTCTCTCCCAACAGAAACATTTATTTTAGGTGCTTTATACCCTGTCTTTCTCTGAAACCGGAACCCAAAGTAGCTTACATTGTTCTCCTCTTCTCTGTTTTATCCTCACAACAACCCTGTGAGGTGGGTTAGGCTGAGAGTGTGTGACTGGCCCAAGGTCACCCAGAGAGCATCTACGGCAAAGTGGGGCTCTGAACCTGACTCTCCAAAATGCTCATCCTACACACTAACCACCAGACCACACTGTCTTGTTTCCCTCGCGCAACTGACTTTCATCACAATGGTGCTTCCGTTATCCAGAACAAGCCTCCATTCATTTCAGTAATACTTAGTAGATTTTGTCCTCCTATTTAAATATTGCATTAGTGCCCCCAGGCTTATTTGGAGTCAGATCTGCAATACGCAATTATATGGCGTGAATTTTACCGAGCAACTCCCAAGCTTCAGAATGTACATTGTTTTGGATTATATACTGGAGGTTATATAGTGACTTTGCAAGCTAAATTACTTTCATTTATACTTTAAAAAAAACCCTCCCATAACATAAGCAAAAGATATTAGATGTTCACATAAACAAACATTGCCTTTTGGGGCATGATTTCCAAATGCATATTGCTTCTTTTATGTCTTCTGTTACAAGGAAAATGTGTTTTCTGTTAAATCTATTGTTATGAGGAAATTAAGCCCCCAAAATCTGCCAGCACGGCTTTTTCCATAACTCAAAAACTTCTGTTTCGGAGTCATGAAATCTCTCTCTTTTTTCCCTCCTTAAAAAGACGAAAGGACAGCTTTTGCTTTTGTAAATTGCTCCTTAAAGGCCCCATTCACATGGCGAATTTGCCGCGGGAGAGCCACGGATGCCGGGCGGATTATCCATGCTCAATCACACCACCACATCTGGCACCCATGGCTTCCCGCTGAAAACCCAGTTAAAAAATACCTGCCAAGAAGTACTAGCAACCCGTTTGCCACGGGCTGCTGACGGAATCGGGTGGTGTGATCGCAGCGGTGCGCAGCTATCCCCTCCAGCTGTTGTCTTTGCTGCGGCCGCTGACCAACGAAACCCCGCTCCACCGCCGTCGCATCTGATCGCATAAATTGCGGATCAAACTGCGACGGTACAAACAGCCACGCCTCCCCCCCCCACGTTATCTGGCCCGTGTGACCGGGGCCAAAAATGAGAATACTTTTGTGTGAGCTTAAAAATGAATATACAGAAGTACCACTAAAGACTCTGACTCATTCACACTTTATCTTATTTACATGTACAGGAGATGTTTCAAGGATAGGCCTGAACATGCCACAAATAAGTGATAGGGAATTCAGGTATCATACAGAAATATTCATCAGAGAGGTGTGGTTTGCTGTGGCTTCTTGTGGAGCGTACACTCCGTGGCAAACCTGGCTTCGCAGTGAGTCATTTAATGCTTGAAAAGGTGCTTAAACTGCATGTGACTGTTTTTGTGCCATGAAAAGAAATGGTTAATAGGGTAGTTAAATCACTACATTTTATTCTCACAACACTGACGATTTTAGCGTCATAAACGATTAGATCAAATCAATGAAAAAGCCTTACAGCTGCTTAATATGTTCCTCCTCTATACACGCTTAATTCGGGCAGTATCTAAATAACTTTTAGTTCAAGTACTTATGATTTATTTATTTACTTACTTTAGAGTCCATCACTGAGACTCAAAGTGGGATTACTTGATATTGACATTGCAGTCAGTCACCACAGGACACTTGATGAACAATGTAATAGAACTTTTTTTGGCATTAAGTCTAATCTCCTCCTCCTCCTTTTCAAGGCAAGATACGTTCAGAGGTGGTTTGCCATTGCCTGCCTCTGTCTAGCGACCTTGGTATTCCTTCGTTTGGTGTAGTGGTTAAGTGCGCGGACTCTAATCTGGGAGAATCGGGTTTGATTCTGCACTCCTCCACTTGCAGCTGCTGGATAACCTTGGGCAAGCCATAGTTCTGACAAGAGCTGTCCTTGAAAGGGCAGTTCTTGAAAGAACTCTCTCAGCCCCACCTACCTCACAGGGTGTCTAGAGATCCCAAGTCTCCCCAGGGGGCGGGTTTGATTCTGCACTCCAGCAGCTGGATCGGGCCCCGGGGGGAACTCCTCCCCGATGTGCGCGTCACCCGGAAGTGACACGGGCACGCTGGGCACGCTGGGCACGCTGGGGACTATGGTTTTCCCTTGTATGGTCGTGGCCCCGCCCCCACCATGCCTGGCGTCATAACGTCACTTCCTGGTGAGTCCCCCGCGGCCAACGTAAGTTCCACTTGGCAACCCTAAGGGTGTCTGTTGTGGGGAGGGGACGGGAAAGGAGTTTGTAAGCCGCTCTGAGACTCCAAGTGTAGGGTGGGGTATAAATCCAATCTCCTCCTCCTCCTCCTCCTCTTCTTCGCCTCCCATCCAAATACTGACCCGGTCTGACTCTGCTTAACTTACAAGATCTTATGAGATTGGGCTGTCCAGGACTTACCAGGTCAGGGCACATGGGGATGCCAGCCTCCAGGTGGGACCTGGGGAGCTCCCAGAATTACAGCTCATTGCCAGACTGCAGAGATCGGTTCCCCTGGAGAAAATGGATGCTTTGGAGGGTGGCCTCTATGGCTTTGTACCCCATTGAGGTCCCTGTCCTCCCCAGGCTCCATCTCCAAATCTCCAGGAGCTTTCCAACCTGGAACTGGCAACCATACATCCCCTCTGGTGGCCAGGGGGGACTTGGAAACCCTAGGGCACAATAGCACTGGGATTGCAGAATTATATAAGGGTGCCAGCCTCCAGGTGAGGCCTGGAGATCTCCCAGAATTAGAACTATCTCCAGGTGACAGAGATCAGTTCCCCTGAAGGAAATGACTGCCTTTGAGGGTGGACTATATGTCATTATACCCCAGTGAGGTCCTGCCCCTCCCCAATCCCCTCCCTCCCCTGGCTCCACCCCCTCAAATCAGCAGGTATTTTCCATCCCAGTATTGGCAACCCCAGGAATTAGGGCTCAGTGCTAACAACAAACCATCTAAAGGCAGGTAAAGTATAAATAATGAAGAAAGTGGATTACAAGCTAAAAACAAAATGAAGAGCTACACCCTTGAGAAAATAATCCTTGTTCCACATGGAAATGGTAAGATAAGGCAGGGCCTAACTTTTCTGTCCTGGAAGCAGTGAACATGCTGTATGGCTTCACGTATTATGCTGGTTTAGAAATTAGCCACTCTGAGTCCTTATATGGTTTTAATTGTAGCTTCAAGCAGGTCTCTGAAGAAATATTCTAAACAAACAAAGAAACAAACAGAGCGGAAGAAAGCAGGTTAAAAGAAGAAGAAGAGATTGGATTTATACCCCGCCCTTCACTACCCAAAGGTGTCTCAGAGCGGCTTACAAACTCCTTTCCCTTCCCCTCCCCACAACAGGCACCCTGTGAGGTAGGTGGGGCTGAAAGAACTCTGACAGGAACTGCTCTGTTTCAAGAAGAGCTCTTATCAGAACTATGGCTTGCCCAAGGTAAAAGTGCCCCAATGTATACTAAATAAATTAAAATAAAATGGTGCCCATGGGCATTTTCTAAAAGCAAAATATACCGTTTTAACACAAGCAACTTTAATAAATTGAGTAATTAACCTACAGCCTAACCTACCCTACAGGGTTGTTGTGGGGATAAAAGGGAGGAGAAGAGAACAATGTAAGCCACCTGGGCTCTCTACCGGAGAGAAAGGTGGGGTATAAATGAAATAAGTAAATATTAATAAATAAATATTACATCTTCAAAACAGATTGAAAGTGTGGATGGGGGAGGGGACATATATAGTCAGACTGGGCTTGTCACATGGTTCAGTGTCACATGGTTCAATGTCACATGGTTGCAGTTGCCCTGTTGCCAAGTTTACTGGTGTATGTCGGTATGGCAGGAGAGGGTTTTCCATTGTCAAACCAGAGAAGGTCAGACGAGAAGACAAAGCGTAGATTGCATACAGGTTGAGAGTCCCAGGAGGGAGACCTGGTGGCAGGATGAAAGCCAGGATTATTCAGATGGCTGATCTTAGCAGATGTATTTTGATTTTTTTCCCCCAGGAAGATAAGCTGTAGGCAGTTGGGCCAGACAGGAGATGTTTATACAATCCAGATGACTTAGATAACATTCATGATAAAATGTTGGCACAGTACAGAGATCAGATCTTTGAGGTGCTATAAAGTAAGAAACAAGACTGATCACAGCTTGGGCATGTCAATCATCAGGATGACAAATCAAATATGGAGCCAAGACGATTACTCTTAAGAGGAAGAGAAACCAAGTTGTGCGGATCCACCTGAAAACGCAACGGCTAGGTCAGGCTTACAAAACAGGTGGCCCACTCAGCCGAATGTGGTCTACCAGTTTGGCCTGCCAGATGCATGACTCACCCCCTCCCACTCCCATGCTCTGCTTTTGCAGTGCCAACAAGGAAGCGGAATCTAGGAGGATTATTAAGCCACTCGAAAGCTCCAAGGATATGGCAGGAGAGCTGTGTTTGGCTTATGTAGGTTTGCACATGGAATGAGTGGGAAGGAGTGGAATGACTAAAGCCAAGGGTCCATAACTTATCCCAGGATTCTTCAGTTTCTCCTTTGCTCCTTATTTATCAGCCACCAGTTTGCAAGACCTCAGCAAGGCCGTCCACAATAGGGTGTTTTGGAGGTCATTAATTCACAGTTTCAGAGGTTAGTTGTGTTGGCCTGCAGTAGAACAGCTGGATTTGAGTCCAGAAGCACCACAGAGACGAACAAAATGTTGAGGGTCTAAGCTTTCAAGAGTCAAAGCTCCCTTCATCAGATTAATTCATACAGTAAAAAGGAGGAGGAGGAGAAGATTGGATTGATACCCCACCCTTCACTCAGAGTGGCTTGCAATTTCCTTCCCCAGTTTGGTGTAGTGGTTAAGTGCACAGACTCTAATCTGGGGGAACCAGGTTTGATTCCCCACTCCTCCACTTGCACCTGGCTGGATGACCTTGGGCAAGCCTTAGCTCTGATAAGAGCTGTTCTTGAAAAAGAGCAGTTTCTGTCAGAGCTCTCTCAGCCCCACCTATCTCACAGGGTGTCTGTTGTGGGGAGGGGAAGGGAAAGGAGTTTGTAAGCCGCTCTGGGACTCCCTTGGGTAGTAAAGGGCGGGGTATAAATCCAATTTTCTTCTTCTTCTTCCTCTCCCCACAACAGATGCCCTGTGAGGTAGGCGGGGCTGAGAGAGCTTGTGAGAGAACTGCTCTTGAGAGAACAGCTCAGAGAGAACTGTGGCTTGCCCAAGGTCACACCAGCAGCTGCATGTGGAAGAGTGGGGAATCAAACCTGGTTCTCCCAGATTAGAGTACGCACACTTAACCACTACACCAAACTGGCTCTCTGAAGAAATTTGACAGCATATGACATACACACTTATTTACATTAATTACAGTTAGAAGGTAAACTTTAATGTTGTGGTTTCCATTTCCCTGATATAATAATATACCAAAACTAAAATTAGGGATGGGCCAGACGTACCGCCAACCAAATCACCTTGGTAACCAAGATTGAACAAACTAAGCAATTTGCAAGTAAGCTAAATAAGTTTGTTTGCCTTGAGACTGTTTCCAGTAGATCAGAAATGCTGAGAAAACTGTGGCATTCCACTGATACCATTAGGAGTGACATTATTGCAGCCTGAGTCCCCGCCTCCCTCTCTTTTTCTCATCTGCAGCTGCAGAGGCATGTGATGAAAATGGGCTGGCCAGCTTATGGAAAGAGGGAAGAATATTTCCACCAGTGCTTTCGTCTCTGCCTCCCAGGACTTCGGCAGCTTGGTGTCCATGACACTCAGTCCTCCAAATGCCTGATGCAACATGTCAGTACTATTAGCAGAGATTCTGTGATGCCACGGAATGTTCACAAGCTTCACTGCTCAGGGGAAAGCTCTCCACAATACTCAATGAGTTCTGCTGCTTCTATGGATAAAGCAGACTGGACTGGGAGCCAAAGAGCAGAGGGAAAAGGAGGAGGCTGGATGGTTGATATTTATTTGAACAAGCCAGCCAAAATCTTTGACTGAAGGTCTCTGGTTAATAACTAATTATCAGAATATAAACAGCTCCAAGATCTCCACAATCGCTCAGAGATCTGCAGTAGCTACAGAAATATTTGGGGAATGAAAACATTTAGAGAGGTTTGCCGATGATGTGGACACTAAATCAAATAAACTGGACCGATCTTCTGCGTTTGCTGCCATTCCTCCCTTTGAGCGAATCCAGTGAGAAACTTAAGCCCCTCAGAAGCACGGAAGACAACGGACATGCTGGATTCATTAGATCCCTTCGGGATGAGCTCATGCAGGGGACGTCAATCAGAGAGCGGCTTTGCAGGATTCCAGTGCAACTTGCAGCTTCAATATCGGACAAAAATAAGACGAAGAAAGAGGGTGGAGGATCAACAATGGGGAATTTACAAGGACAAGGCAAACCCACCAATACTCTTGCTGCAGGACTGGTGTGGAACACCCACCTCAGATGTTATTTTTCCTCTGCAGATCCAGTGGCAAGGCCAATGCACAAGGGGGAACGTTGAGGGTGTAAAACGGGGAGCATATAACCATTTCAACTGGACTTACTCCATGGGGCTGTGTCCAGAGTTTCTTGGGGAAAGGGTGGGAAACGAATGTAGCAAGAGAAAGAGACTCTGTGACTATGACTCCTGCCTGTGTGAATTCTATGGGGCTAAACCAGGAACAGAACTGGCCAGACCATTTCAGTTGAACAAAATGTCTTTAACTCAAAACTGTCCGACGTACAGAACAATACCGCTAGGCTCAGATAGCTGAACACAGATGTAACAGAGAAGAGAAACTTGCAACAGAGGAGGTCCATGTGTTCACTGAAGCGCAGGTCCTTGCTGACACCAGCTTTGTGGCGAGCCACATCCACCTTCTCCAGTCCACCCAGTGCCAGAGTCTTCCCATGCTCTCCTTCTTGCAAAAAGGATCACACCAGACACCACAGAACCCAGGATATAGTCTTCAATCTCAGAAATATAGCTTTGCATTAGCAACAGGCTAGCCAGTAATAATAATATTAATATCCAAATTTAACACACACCCCTTTAGCAGTTAACTTTTCACAGAGCTAATTTTCAATTATGTTACACAGGGGGTTCGTTCAGAGGGGCATTTACAACGGTATAGGTGCCGGTTGGAATCGGTGTATTTACCGGCGTTCACACGTAGAACATCTGCCTTCCGTCCCTAACCGTTGCAAAGAGCTTTAAACCGTTGTATTCTGCCACTAGGTCCCCAAGTGGTGGTATCCTGAGTGCACCGGTTGTAATCGCTTTACCCCCGTCTGATTGCTCTCGACTGTTGTAGAGCCACTTCCGTTCGGAAGCCCGAGGCTTCCAATTTTCGCCCACCATTTTTTTTTTTAGGTCGGCAATATGCACTTTGGCGAAGGTTTAAGGTTTTAGAGGAGTCCGGGACCTCAGGGAGGCCAGTTTGCTCTTTAAACCTTAAAGGTACATCCTCTCTTCAGGGCATGCTATTCTGGATGGGGTGTTTTGCGCATGCGTGAAGATTGTCATTCTGTGGATGGCTGCCTATGTGCATGCGCAAACTGAGTAACAAAAAACAAAAAAACACCGACACCCGCTGTGTGTGAATGGGCATACAGCGATGGGCTCTGCAGATGGGAGGTAAGTGTGATCACGTTCCAGCCGGCATAAACTGCACCGGTTGGAACTGGTGCAGTTTATGCCAGCTGAAACGCCCCGTCTGAACGCACCCGGGGTGATACACCACCAGAAAATCTTACCCAGCTCTTCAGCAAATAATCTAACCTTCCATTTACCCTACTATGAGGAAAGTCTGAAGGAGATGGGTATGTTTAGCCTGGACAGGGGACAACTGAGAGCTGATATGATAACCATCTTCTGGGCATGGAACGGCGGTCACTGTGTGTGTGGAGGGGGAGGTATTTGTGAATTTCCTGCATTGTGCAGGGGATTGGACTAGATGACCTTTGAGGTCCCTTCCAACTCTATGATTCAAATACTTGAAGGCCTGTCACATAGAGGATGGTGCGGAATTGGTTTCTGTTGCCCCAGAAGGTCAGACCAGAACCAATGGGTTTAAATTACATCAAAAGATTTTTCGGCTAAACATTAGGAAGAACTTCCTGACAGAGCAGTTCCTCAGTGGAATGGGCTTCCTTGGGAGGTGGTAGGCTCTCCTTCTTTGTAGGTTTTCAAACAGAGGCTAGATGGGGTGCCTCAGGGGGCGGTGCTTTCCCCGATGCTGTTTAATATCTATATGCGCCCCCTTACCCAGGTTGCTCGGAGGTATGGGTTGGGTTGTCATCAGTATGCTGATGACACTCAGCTCTATCTGATGTTGGGCGGCCGGTCGGACTCCAGACCGGAAGATCTGGACCAGGTGCTGCAGGCCGTGGCTGGTTGGCTCAGCTGAGTCAGCTGAAGATAAATCTGGCGAAGACAGAGGTTCTGTGCTTGAGTCATGGTAGCACAGGGTTGGGGATCCTACTCCCGGCCTTCGATGGGGCGCCACTGGTGCCAGCGTTGGAGGTTAGGAGTTTGGGAGTGCTCCTGGACCCCTCCTTGACAATGGAGGCCTAGGTAGCAGCCACTGCAAAGTCAGCTTTTTATCATCTTTGGCTGATTCGGCAGTTGGTTCCCTTCCTCGACCGCGATGACCTGGCTACAGTGATCCATACAACGGTCACCTCTAGATTAGACTACCTGTACATGTGGCTGCCCTTGTCACAAATCTGGAAGCTGCAGCTAGTGCAGAATGCCGCAGCCAGGCTGTTGATGGGCCTCCCACGCTGATAGCACATCCAGCCTGTGCTTAGGTCACTGCACTGGCTGCCAATAGCATACCGAATTCGCTTCAAGGTGCTGGTACTTACCTTTAAAGGCGATCCAGGGTCTGGCATACCTGAGCGATCGCCTTTCCCCATATATACCCCATATATCCCATATATACCCCATATATCACAATACAAGAACTCGTGGGCACTCCATGAAATTGCTGAGTGGTCGGGTTAGAACGGATAGAAGGAAGTACTTCTTCACCCTTACTGGTGGATGAGCTCCCGGAAGAGATTAGGGCCCTGCGGGACCTCTTGCAGTTCTTGCAAGTTCTGCAGAGCCTATAAGATGGAGCTCTTCCACCAGGCTTTCAATGAGGAGCCACCACCATGACCACCAACTATGCTACATGAACATCTGTAGCACTGAGCTGGCCCTAACAGACCAGAAGATCGCTAAATTGAGAACTCGGATGGTATATCTTAGAGCACGCCATCTAATTTTAAGGAATTGTTAATATTGCGAGCACTTTACATTTAAGAATGTTTTAAGCTGTTTTAAAATGTTTTAAAGTTTTATGTTGTCTAGGTACATTGTACCGACCTCTGTAAGCCGCCCTGAGCCTGCCCGCAGGGAGGGTGGGGTATAAATACAAATAATAAATAAATAGCCATCTGACAACAATGCTGATTCCATGAATTTAGTCAGATTGTGAGAAGGGGGGGTTGCATCAGTGGTTAGTTCTCGTGGCCCTTTCTTACATGCCCAGGGAAATGCTGATTGCTACTTTGGAGTCAGGAAGCAATTGTTTTCCAAGCCAGTTTGGCCAGGAATCCTGGAGGGGTTTTTTGTGTGTGTGGGGGTTTTTTTGCCCTCTTCTGGGCATGGAACAGGGGTTACTGGGGGTATCTGTGAATTTCCTGCATTGTGCAGGGAATTGGACTAGATTAACCTGGAGGGTAATCTATGAGTCTATGATTCCAGATCTATGAGTCTATGATTCTACTAGGCTCAACCAACTAGTTCTTGGGGTTTGAGTGAAAAGGGCCCCTCTTGAGATTGCTGCTTATGCTGGTTAAAAGACTGAGGCTGTATTAGAACATCACTGTTAACTGTGGCAGTCTTTCACGCTTGAATTTAAAACGTAGCAAATGAAAAAAAAAAGATTTTAAATGTCTTTTTATAAACCTAGCCTGACAGGCCTATTCTAGGAGCAGCTGAGATGCCTCTGAAATCTGAAAAAGCTACGGGCCCTGATCCAGCAAAGTTCATACTGGGTGTATGTAGCTGAGTAAAAGCAGCAGCTGGGATCTTGCCGTACAGCTGGCAGGGGAAACAGAAGGAAGGAAGGAAGTAAACCTGTCCCTTGTTTCAACTTCCCTTCCCAAGCAGCTCATAGAGAAGGACCTGGTTTGCTGAGGCAGCTACCTGCGCAGAGCTGGCAACCTGGCACAGAATTTGGGGACGGGGACAATCTGTTCAGCATCATGCCAGTGTATGACTCTTAGAGTGTCATGGTCACATGGTGCCATCACTTCCAGTTTTGCACTGGAAGTGATGATGTGCAATGGCACGCCTCCGAACAGCCCCTCCCATTTTGCCTCTGCTATCCTGTCAAGTATCATAGGGGAATGGGGGACCCAAGCCAAAGGTTATAGCAAGAGACCTGCTCCCCAAACAGAACTGGGGCTGGAGAATCCAGCATAAAGCATCCATCATTGTACATGTGATTCTTCGGTGCAGAAACATCCTTCCTCATACTTAGAACTCCCAGTTTACCCAGGGCTGATGTGTCTGGCAACCCAGTATCAGAAAACCTCCTCACCCTGTTTGGCTTGTAGTGAAAGGGATCAAAAGCAGCCTTTTACTCATGCCTTAAGTGCTGTTGAAACCCTGGAGGTGAATGAATAATAAACATACACATTTATCATGAGTCTCATCTTGGACAGTTGCCTGTTGAGTCTCCTGTAAGGGAACAGGGAGCCAGGATAGTTCTTCAGCACTGCTTGCTCTCTATTTTCTGTTATGAACTAGGCAGCAATCTTTTTTTCCAGATATCGATCACTGCACAGTGGTGTGACCCTTCTGAAGTCACACAGCCACCCAATGCAATAGCAGCAGTGCAGATCTGTACCATGAATACCGATGTCTTTGCAAACCAGTATCCAGGAAAATGGGTGGAGAGACTTGTGTTGACTCACATGGATACTTAGACTGACATTTTCACAGGCTTTTTCTCCGTAAGTATATAATTAGTTCATGAGATCCCAAAGTCCTTTCAACATTAGCAGTCTTGTGCGTTTCCTTGATCCTGGATGGAATGATGCACATGAGAATCTTGATAAAATTGGCTCACTCTGATCCAATTTATAGTTATAGTCAGTTTAAATCTGAATGCTAAATGCTGTTTTAATGTAATTATTATTTGATGTATAGATTGTGGGTTATATTATTATTGTTCCCCCCCCCCTTAGACTCGGTGAATTACAACTTCAACCAGAGGAGAGCAGAGGGGGCTTAGTCATGGGCAGAAACTAGGGAGGGCTGTGAGCGGGGACATGGAGGGGTTGCAACATCAGCAGTTGTGTCACGCCACATCTCACACCTAACAAAAGAGGAAGGTTCATAGGGTAGCTCCAGGAATCACCAGAAACTCCATGGTTTTCTCACAGAGTTCCCGGTGATTCCTAGAGCTACCTTATGACCCTTCCTCTTTTTTTTAACCAGAAGTGACATGATGCTGCAGCTGGTATTGTGTGTGTAGGGGGGTGTATTTTTCTTTTGCCATTGCTCAGAGTTGCAACAGGTAATGGGAATGGAGGTTTCTGTACCCTGATTGGGGGCTTAGCAGCCTGTGTGTGTAGGGGGGTGTATTTTTCTTTTGCAACAGGTAATGGGAATTGAGGTTTCTGTACCCTGATTGGGGGTTTAGCAGCCTTTGCAGGAACAGTCATGAGAAGAGACATAATACATGGAGCTGTCCTATCCTGAGTGAGACCACTAGTCTATCAAAGTCAATATGTCTACTTTGATGGACAGTTGAGTCTCTGGTGGAGGTCTTTCACGTCAACAAGTTCTTTTAACTGGAGAGGCCAGGGATTGAACCTGAGATCTTCTGCATAGAAAACAGATGCTCAGCCACTGAACTGTGTTTCCTACCTGTGCAAACTGCAGCATCACCTCATGACTATTTTGGGATGCTGAGGGAAAGGCAAGAAACTCAGGTTCCACATGTGGAGATCTTTGTGCTGCATAAATGCTAGTCAGTGAGTCAGGCGGGCTCCCTGGTTGCACCTGTACCTCATCAGCTGCTTCAGGACCAGGTGCGGGGTTTACAGGCTCAGGCGCTGGCAGCGGCAAGCTATCAACTCCTGAGGAGTTAGAGTTCTGGCTTTGTCAATGCCGGAGCCTCTGGCTGCAGTGCCAACTCAGGCAGGGACTCAGCGCAGTCATCGTCACCCACGACAGGTTTAACCGTAGTGGTTGGTGTGAATGCTAGAGATTATGTCATTTCCGGTGCATGCTGGAAGCGATGTGATAGTGTTGGCATGACGTAGATGGCTATTCCCCACCTCCCATTTCCCTATCACCCAATGTTCCCTCTAAGCAGAGTTAGTGTGAGGTAGCTCACAGTTTTTAAGCCTCCGGCTCACACATTTTTGTCTTGGCTCAGGAAGGAGGGCTCCAGAGCAAACTGATTGATGCAGCAGCCAAATCACTCACTCACAACTTTGATGCCAGTCCCCCCCGGCCGCTGGCAGGGGGTGGGGTAGGGTTGCCAAATGGTACTCACCTCTCTGGCGGGGGACTCCTGCACGGCTCCCGGAGTGCGCGCGCGCACGTCACAGGGAAGTGATGTCATGACGCCAGGCACGCTGGAGGCAGGGCCACGACCATACAAGGGAAAACCATAGAGTTTTCCCTTGTATGGCCGTGGCCCCACCCCCAGCGTGCCCAGCGTGCCCAGCGTGCCCAGCGTGCCCGCGTCACTTCCGGGTGACACACACGTCAGGGAGGAGTTCCCCTCGGGACCCGATCCGGCGGTGCCGGGGAACGGGCCTCTGGGGCGGGGGTTTCCCCACCCCCCAGGGGGACTTGGAATCCCTAGCTGGGAATGTACCCATCTATTATCCAACACTATAGTTCCTCATGGACCCCCTCCCCCAGCTCATCCCTCTAACAGACATGCGCCTGTCACAAAGTTAGAGAAAGAGGCTCACCTGCCACACAAACAAACAAACAGAGATTTCTGCATATGTGTAGTACATATTAGTTCATAAATGAAATGCAATGACGATGTTTCTACCCCACTCCAAGCAGGCCCATTTCCTTGGAACAATAACAGCAGTTAGATGCCAGTCAAGGAGGAAAATAAGAGGGACAGAGAGCCAGTGTGGTATAGTAGTTAAGAGTGGCAGACTCTAATCTGAAGAACTGGGTTCAATTTCCCCCTCTCCTCCACATGAGGCCAGCTGGGTGACCTTGGGTCAGACATAGTTCTCTCAGAGCTCTCTCAGCCCCTAAAAACGAGTCTAGCTTGCCACTAGCACAACAATAAGAGCTAGAACTTGCAGCTGCCAGACAATCCTAGGATCTCCTGGCTATTCCACACACAGTGCCATATGATAATTATTAAATATTATTATTATAAGAGGGACATATAGAAATTGCCTTTCTCAAGCTCCTTAGAGTCTATTGCATCCTAGGAGGTGGGATTTGTGTTGGGGTGGGATTTGCCAGCCATTTGCTGCCTTGGACATTTCCTCACATCCCCCACAAAGAGGATGACAAAGATAATAGTAGTAATGATATCCAGAAAACCAAACCAAACAACTTGCCAGGGTTGAAAACCGCAAGCATGGATGACACCCCCCCTCCCATTAAATGCTTTCCAAAACATGATTTCTCCAAGCTCATTAAAGATCCCACAACCACAATCCACAGTTTGTTTCCCAAAAAGTGACATAATGTCCCTTCTGGCACTTGCATAATAGCTAATTAAAATAAAAGAAGATAAAGGAGAGGCTTTTCCTTTAATATTTAATTAAAAGCTCCCCAATATAAGTGTTCTTCCAGTTCTGACAAAATATGGATAAGCACGTTGTATGTTCTGTTTGAGCAGTCTTGCTGGGGCAATTAATTCTGAAAACAAAAGGGTCACTTGAGGGAAAAGGGGATACTCTAGGTTAGCGTAATTGCTGTTCCAAGATAAGCAAAATGCATGGTTGCTATAGTGATGAAATAACGCTTTGGAAAGAACGGAAGGCAACCATCAGATGACCCTCATCCTGATTCTCCAGACAGACCAGCAAACTAAGGAAACAGGTCAGCCAGGAAGGTGAGGGAATCAGGGTGAATAAAGTGAGCTTCTAGGAAGGCTGGCAGGGATGAAGAAGAAAATGAATGGAAACACATCTGGAGCCTAGGGTCGCCAGGCTTCCCACTATATGATCACCACTGAGTTTTTGTAAATCCTAGAGTGTCCCATGACATCACTTCCTGTTTTTATCAGAACTGACATCAGCTTGCCAGGGTGACACGGGCACACCATTCTTCACCCCCTACTTACTCACGGCGTTTGCCGGCTGTGGCAGGGGTCTCTGGCAGGTAACTTGTGAGCTACTAGTAGCTCTGAAGGAAAAATGGCCTGCACCCAGCAATGTGCCAACAGAACAAAAAGGGGGGAAATGCCAAATGATTGTTTGATTTATTATGGTACAGCGTCCTTATGTGTTTTGCCATGCAGGCTTTGTCAGGGGGAATCAGAGCATTCACCTAGTGCTGGAACTGTCCACAGCAATTGTACAGTAGCTTGTTCACCCCCTAGAAGACCCAGGAAAAGATCACAAAATCATCTGCTCTTAGGGTTCCCAATACTGCCACTTCACATGCCAGGAAATTTTTTTTTTGGGGGGGTGCCTGGGAAAGGTGGAGTTTGGAGAGGGCGATGTCACTTCTGGGTGATATTCAAAGCTGCCTTCCTCAGTCTCTATGGAGTCTACCATAGAGACTAATACCATAGTCTACCATAGAGTCTACCATAGAGACTAATACCATAGAGTCTACCATAGTCCATAGAGTCTAATACCATAGCCTACCATAGAGACTAATGAAAATCCCTAGAGTTAATGGTAGGCTTATCTGCTCTATGCTTTTTAAAATTATTATTAAGCTCTTGCTTCACAGGATTTTTCTCTGTGCTGCTTAGCTGATAACTTCATTTTGGGGGTTGTTCCTAGTCCGCATTCTGTTTCTAGGACAGAAAAAAAAAAACATGCTAACATGCTGTCTTTACTCAGAAGTAGCTCTCATTAAAGCAAAAGCTGGCAATCTTTGCTGCAGAGGGAGCGTGGACTCCTGATGCAAAGCTTGCTTACATTTCTTAAGTCCAAATTAGATGTGATTCATGGCTGGGTGTATCTTTCCCCCAACTTCTTTTCAACCCAAAGCAGCCTTGGTACGCTGCCAACAAGCATAGAAAAGTGGAGGGGGAATTTCTTAACTCTTCCAGATATTTTTTTTCTTCAGTTCCATTTTCACCTCACCCCCAACTGTATTGCTCTCCTAGTATGGATTCCCGTTTTGCCCAGAGAGTTTAAAACTACCTCCTGTTAACTTATCTGCAATGTTCACCTGGACAGATGAGCAGTAAAGTAAAGGTGAAGGTTCCCTTGCTCGAAAGCCAGTCGAATCCGACTCTAGGGTTGCGGTGCTCATCTCCGTTTCAAAGCCGAAGAGCCAGCGCTGTCCGAAGACGTTTCCGTGGTCATGTGGCCGGCATGACTAAACACCAAGGCGCACGGAACGCTGTTACCTTCCCAATGAAGTGGTACCTATTTATCTACTTGCAATTTCTTGCTTTCGAACTGCTAGGTTGGCAGGAGCTGGAACTAGAGACGGGAGCTCACCCCGTCTTGCGGCACCCAGGTCTTGAACGGCTGAACTGCCGACCTTCCACAGCCTGCAGTTCAGCGTCTTAACCACTTGAACCACCGCAGATGTTTATAAAATCATTTTGAATTATTAGTGTAATGTATTGAAATGATTACATGAATCACCTCATAGGACTCCCCTGTTAAGCTTCGA
>NW_015176505.1:108764-115474 GCF_001447785.1 Gekko japonicus | reverse complement strand
TATTTTTTTTCTTCAGTTCCATTTTCACCTCACCCCCAACTGTATTGCTCTCCTAGTATGGATTCCCTTTTTGCCCAGAGAGTTTAAAACTACCTCCTGTTAACTTATCTGCAATGTTCACCTGGACAGATGAGCAGTAAAGTAAAGGTGAAGGTTCCCTTGCTCGAAAGCCAGTCGAATCCGACTCTAGGGTTGCGGTGCTCATCTCCGTTTCAAAGCCGAAGAGCCAGCGCTGTCCGAAGACGTTTCCGTGGTCATGTGGCCGGCATGACTAAACACCAAGGCGCACGGAACGCTGTTACCTTCCCAATGAAGTGGTACCTATTTATCTACTTGCAATTTCTTGCTTTCGAACTGCTAGGTTGGCAGGAGCTGGAACTAGAGACGGGAGCTCACCCCGTCTTGCGGCACCCAGGTCTTGAACTGCTGAACTACTGACCTTCTACAGCCTGCAGTTCAGCGTCTTAACCACTTGAACCACCGCAGATGTTTATAAAATCATTTTGAATTATTAGTATGGGTTTTTTGTCCTTGTCAGTTACATGGAGAACAGAGAATTCAGCAAAATGGCCATGACAGTAGTTTCAGACTCTGAATTTGAATATTCTATTGCTTATCTCCTTTCTTAGCAACTGCAGGTTATTGGGTTTTGGGGGGTTTTTCTTTTGACAAAGATAAAACTGATAATGGTTTGGTGATGTTTCTCTGTACGCCTAGCTATGGGACAGCAGTGGGAGCCCCCAACACATTCAGGCACACATGGGGAAAAACCCCAGCTGCAAAGCAGGACATCTGGATAAGGATCCCTGAGGCAGAGCAGGCATACACAATGTTCTGATATTAATGATATGGAGGAACAGCACAAGACTGCCATGCCAGGGGTCCCGACAGCTTCTCATATACAAGGGGACCCCACCCTTTTTTGAGCCTGTGGGCACCTTTCAAATCCTGATACAGTGTGGTGGGCGCAGACACAAAATGGCTGCCCCAGGAGGTGGAGCCAGTCGCACATGGAAGATTCTTGTGTTGCTGTGGCAGCTGCCACCAAAGCAACTTTTTATTTTAAAAAAATCTGCATAACCAATCAGAGCCCTGCTGGGCAAAGGCCCTGCCTGACCTCACCCACTTTCTAAAAACACTTGGCAGGCACCAGGAAAGGTGTTGGCATGTGCCATGGCACCCATAGACACCATACTGGGAACCCTTGACATAGACTCCCTTTGCTTACTGGAAGGAAGAGGGTTTTTTTAAAGAGCCCTAGACTGACCCGCTGAGAAGGTAGTCTTCTGGCACAGTACGAGAACAATGACAAAGTGACAGGTTAAAAGCCCTAGAAAATACCGTATAACTCACCTGGTAGTACCTGTGCAGTCAACACAGGGAAGAGATTAAGAGAAACATCACAGATAAATCAATTGTGTTAAATGAAACCTCCTAAAGACTTCATTTTAGGTATGTACAAGACACTGGAGGTCTGAGTCTCTCAAGAGTAATGTTATCACGCAGCCCATTCCGTATTTTACTTCCCTTTTGACCCCAATGTCTACATAGCGAATGTGAGAAGTCACAGAGCCTGATAGATGGTGGTTGGATCCGCTAGATGTTTTGAAGATAAACTGCAGTTTAAATGGCTTATTTTTTATTATTAAAGTTAGAACAGAAATGAATATTCATAAATACGCACAGTTGGAATTGTATTTTGAATGTGAAATTTTATAACTGAAATTCAAATGTCTGAAGTTGTTGGTGTCTTCTTGAGAGTTTCAGTTTTTGGCAAGCTTTAGCTCAGTTCTCAAGTACTAATTAGCATTGCATGACAACTAGCAAATTAAGGATAGTATTAGGTAGTTGTTGTTGCCATGTAGCAGTAATGAGTATATGATAGTTAATGAGATTGTTATATGTTAAGCCTGCCAAAGCCAAAGCAAGGGAGAGACATCAACAACTTGAAAACATCTGAACTTCAAAGCAAAAAAAAAAATCACTTTTGAAATACAGATTCAAATCTGAATTTTAAACTTCATGTTCAAAATTTCATTGGTGAAATTGGAAAATCTGGCATGTGTTCCCCTTGATAATAGCAAATATTTGTTTCAGCTTAGGACGGCAAATACACTGTCCCCCAGAACAATCTTGTGATGGTATAGTAGCAGGGCTCTTTTTGTAGAAAAAGCCCAGCAGGAACTCATTAGCATAATAGGCCACACCCAACACCAGAAACCCATTAGCATATTAGGCCACACCCCTGCCAGCACAGCTCATTAGCACATTAGGATGCACCCCCATGTTACCAGAAGTGTGGTTATCCAGCCACACCCACCTTTTGCTTGTTATTCTGTTTACCTTGTTTGTTGTCAAAACCCAGGGCCTTTTTTTGTAGCAGGAACTCCTTTGCATGTTAGGCCGCACACCCCTAATGTAGCCAATCCTAATGGATTTCTGCTGTTGGGTGTGGCCTGTTATGCTAATGAGTTCCTGCTGGGCGTGGCCAACTTGGGAGCCAGACGGAATTCTGTTCCTGCCCTGCCCAAAAATAGCCCTGTATAGTAGGAATGCCAATCTCCAGATGGGATCTGGGGATCCCCTGGAATCACAGATCATCTCAACAGAGATGACAGATATCCGTTCCCCTGGAGAAAATGGATGCTCTGGAGGGTAGAGTCTAAGGCATTGTACCGCACTGAAGTCCTTGCCCTCTGCAGGCTCCATCCCCAAATCTCCAGGAGTTCCCCCAACCTGGTTCTGGCAACCTTATCCTCCCTTCACCCGCCGGTGGCCAGGGGGACTTAGAAGTCCTGTCAGGTTAAGAGATAGCTGCTGGCTCAAGATTGCTTCATAGCAGAATGAGTATTTGAAATGAGATCTTCTTAAGAGCCAGCGTGGCGTAGTGGTTAAAGCGTTAGACTAAAATTTGGGAGAACAAGGTTTAAATTCCCACTTTCCATTACAGTTTGCTGGGTGACCTTGGGCCATTCACTCTTTCTCAGACAAATCTACCTTGCAGGGTAGTTCAGATTATGAGAGCCTGGTGTGCAACCCAATACCGACACCATTTTAAAGACTGCTCAGCAGTCTGCATAGAGTGCTGGCAAGGCCAGGTTTTAAGATCATGATCTGCCTCCCCCCCCCCACTTTTTAACATTTAGCCTGATGAAGAATTCTGGAAAACTCAAACACCTGCATGCTGCTTTGTGTCATTTTGGTTGGTCCTAATAAAAGGTATTATGTGGATTGTGCGCTTGCTTCCGGGTTGTCGTGTGGACCAAATGGTAGAGGGTAGAATGATGTCATAAGCCTTGCTAAGTCCTTATTGGGTAGGAAAGTGGGATATAGAATGAATGAATGCTTCCTGGTTTGAGATGAGACCTCCAGCCATTATAACACCCTTGCTCACAGGGGATGCAATTTCCCACAATAGCCAAGTTTTGGACACACCTCGGCTCGATCTTCTTCAATGTATGGTGGTGGTGGCAAGTGCCGTCAAGTCACAGCTGACTTTTGACGACCCCGTAGAGTTTTCAAGGCAAGAGATGTTCAGAGGTGGTTTGTCATTGCCTGCCTTTGCATCACAACCCCATTATTCCTTGGTGGTCTCCCATCCAAATGCTAACCAGGGCCGACCCATTTTAGCTTCCAAGATCTGACAAGATCGGAGTATCCTGGGCTATCCAGGTCAGGTCTCCAGTGTATAGACATACATTTTTTATTGCCAATTTCCTTCCATATAAATAACCTGCCCTTAACTTGGACACACTGACACTTTCTAGGTTGAAATGTACCACCGAAGTCGGCATTTTTATGGCTTGGTTCTTGAGCAGCTGAGAAGCAGTTAAAACGTACTCTATTTGTACAATAATTCACTTCAATCCTTGACAGATTGATTTTCATGGGTTTACTTGCTCCTTTCTGCACCCTCCCTGGTAACAATGCTAACGAGAAATGATCTATTAAACACTTGCCAACTTCTCTGTTGCCTTAATAATTAGATTAAACTTTGGAACACAAGGCTGGGTTCTTTCTCCCCCCCAGGTGCTGGAGGTGATGCGTTGCAATAACAAATGAATAAGGGTCATGAACCAGTTAGCCCTTCCCAGGTTTTCTGTGCCAAAACAAGAGGGGGACATTGTTTTTCTCCAAGAGACATTTTGATGAGACTAACAAATTGCCAAGTTGTATGTTATCTGCAACGTCAGTAAAATACTTACCCCTACCAACGGATGCAGTGAAGCCCCCTTATGCACATGGATTTCCAGAGCTGGATCGAGGCATGATATTGAATATATACATTAACATATCACATACAGAAGAATGATGTTGCATTGTTGTGTGGAATCTCTGTTTCTTAATTACTTGAAAATGTCCTGGGTAGGGCCACCGCAAGCCAGCAAAATTCCCTCTGATGTTTGCATCTCCCCTGATGGCCACCAGTTGGCTGTGGCAGGCAGGGACTGTTTGCAGACTTTCCTCCTTACTGGAACAAGAGAAGGAGAACCAGAGAACAGGTAATAAAACTTGTTCAGACTGATGAACATGTGACATTATTGCTAAAGAAGCAGAAGGGCTTTTTCGGTACAGTTGCCATTGCTGGCATACTGGTGCAGTGTAAAGGGCTAAAGCAACTGAGATGTGAAACAGCAAGCTCTAGTTCAAATCTCTTCTCAGGTGTGGCATAATATGCTAATGAGTTTCTGTTGTTGGGTGTGGCATATTATGCTAATGAGTTCCTGCTGGGCTTTTTCTACAAAAAAAGCCCTGGGAATCTCTGTTTCTTAATTACTTGAAAATGTCCTGGGTAGGTCCACCACAAGCCATAAAAATTCCCTCTGATGTTTCCATCTCCCCTGGTGGCCACCAGTTGGTTGTGGCAGTCAGAGACTGTTTGCAGACTTTCCTCCTTACTGGAACAAGAGAAGAAGAACCAGAGAACTGGTAATAAAACTTGTTCAGACTGATGAACATGTGACATTATTGCTAAAGAAGCAGAAGGGCTTTTTCGGTACAGTTGCCATTGCTGGCATACTGGTGCAGTGTAAAGGGCTAAAGCAACTGAGATGTGAAACAGCAAGCTCTAGTTCAAATCTCTTCTCAGCTACGAGTACACTCACTAGATGGCCTCAGCATCCCATGTGTAATTTGTGGATGGTAATAGCACAGGTCTACTCTGCAGGGGTTGTTGTAAGGATTACAGAGATGTGATGTGAACACCCTATAGTGATATTATAAAATTACCTTTATGCATTTTCTTGATTTCTGGGCCACTTTTCCAGTCATATTTCTAAAAGTAGTGCATGTGCTTTAAAATATTAATTAACACTCCCCTTACTTTTAAAAAATCTACCCACACAGGGTTGGATCCAACCACCTTTGTCACTGTTGTCCAGAAGGGAGTTCCCCCTTGACCACCCAAAAAGCCATGCTGGAGATCACAGGACATGCGTAAAAAAAATGACATGTGGAATGGAGACTGTAGAGAAAGGAAAGGAGTTAGGTGAGATTGAATTAAAAAGCTGGAACCGCCTCGCCCTTCTTTGCCACGCTTCACCATCAACATGTGATCACGTCTGAGGGCATGTGCACGGAGCCTCGGGGGAAACGTCTGATCGCGATACTGCGCTTCAATTTGCCCTGGAGCAAAAAGCCTCTCTTTGCCCCTGGATTATCTCACTGGTGTGAGTGGGACCTTGGTTTTAAAAATCATCTGTCAATAGTATCTTGTAGTAGAAGTAGTAGTGGTGGCGGTGGTGTGGTGATTGTAGTAGCAATAGTAGAAGAAGCTGAATAAAGGCACTGCCCACCTAGTAGATTTGTTGTATTTTGAATGATATTGTTTTTAAAAGGCATTAGCCATTAGGAGACTTCAGAGACAATGAAAGTTAAAAATTCAATGACCCGAATGGAATATTAAGTGAGAATCTACTATGGAACTGGAATTCACTTGTTTGAATTCCAGAGAACTTCCTGACAATGGGAATATAACAGAAGGAGAGGTGGGAAAGGAGAGGCCAGGTTTAACAAGACAGGAATGTAGGCAGACACCATTTTATTTATTTATTTATTGGGTTTCTATCCCGCCCTCCTCACGAACAGGCTCAGGGTGGCTTACATTTAAAGGCACTGTGTGCCAGAATACATAAAACATATAAAACCAGATTAAAAACAAGATAAAACAGCCATATTATTACAATTAAAGTGCTTAGCATAGAATTGATCTTCCAGTCACATTAAAGATGTCTTTCTGTAGATGGTCACAAGTCCCAATTCAGCCATATCTGTCTCGTGCGTTACTGTGGCTTGGTCTCCATATAGGGCCAACCAACTACCCCAATGGTAGTGGTGGGCGGCTCCTAATTAAAAGCCTGGCCGAAAAGCTCCGTCTTGCAGGCCCTGCGGAACTGTACAAGGTCCCACAGGGCCCTGATCTCCTCCAGGAGCTCATTCCACCAGGTAGGAGCCACCACCAAAAAGGCCCTAGCCCTGGTAGCGGTGAGCCTGGCCTCTTTGTGGCCTGGAATCACTAGTCTGTGTTGTGCCCCAGACCGTAATGCTCTCTGGGGTATGTGTGGGGAAAGGCGGTCCCTCAAGTATGTCAGACCCTGGCCATAAAGGGCTTTAAAGGTAAGAACCAGCACCTTGAAGCAGACTCGGTATGCTATTGGCAGCCAGTGCAGTGTCCTCAGCACAGGCTGGATGTGCTCCCATCTAGGGAGACC
>NW_015176505.1:99911-107666 GCF_001447785.1 Gekko japonicus | reverse complement strand
AGCAAATATGCGTATAGTGCTTTGAAGAATTGTTGTTAAAGGACATGCTCTGCAATCCTATGCAGAATCACTCCAACCTGAGCCCACTGAAATCAATGCCATCAGGCTGCTGTAACACTACCTAGGATTGCACTATAAACAACACAATCCTATGCAGGTCTATTCAACGAGGCTTACTTCCAGGCAGTGCTCCCTCTAAGCTGGGGAGTCTTGTGAGCAAAAATTCTACTTTGTGAGCTACTGGCATTAAAGTTGTGAGTGAGTGATTTGGCTACGGCATAAATTAATTTGCTCTGAAGCCATTCTAATTCAGCTAAGATGAAAATCTGTGAGCTGGAGGCTAAAAAACTGTAAGCTAGCTCACACTAACTCAGCTTAGAGGGAACGCGCTTCCAGGCAAGTATTCTTAGGATTGCACTGTGTTTTATGTATATAATAATGGATATAAAAAGGGAAGTATTCTCCAGTTCTGTCCTGCATAAACAAGAATACTGTCAGAATCTGGATTTCTTACAGAGTTACGCCCAAACAGCAACGAATGATTTTCTACTTTGCCCATTGTCAGATGTCCTGACCTGGATGGCTTAGGGCAGCCTGATTTCATAAGATCCTGGAAACTAAGCAGGGTTGGCTCTGGTTAGCACTTGGATGAGACACCACCAAGGAAGTCCAGGGTTGCTATGCAGGGGCAGGCAAGGGCAAACCACCTCTGTTTCTCTCTTGCCTTGAAACCGCTATGGGGTTGCCATAAGTGGGCTGTGACTTGACCACACTTTCAACCAACCGACCATGGTTAGATGCAGCAAATGAAGAACATGGATATGACTAGCCAAAATGAAGCATATTTAAAGGTAAAGGTTTCCCTTACTTGAAAGCCAGTCGAATCCGACTCTAGGGGGCGGTGTTCATCTCCGTTTCCAAGCCGAAGAGCCAGCACTGTCTAAAGACTTCTCTGTGGTCATGTGGCTGGCATGACTAAACGCCAAGGGGCACGGAATGCTGTTACTTTCCCATCGAAGTGGTACCTATTTATCTACTTGACTGCTAGGCTGGCAGGAGCTGGGACCAGAGACAGGAGCTCACGCCATCACGCGACACTCGGGTCTCGAACTGCCAAACTACTGACCTTCCGGTCTGCAGCTCAGCATCTTAACCACTGAGCCACCGCAGCCCCTTAAGTACACTTACAGTCCATTAATTTCAGTGGGACAGAGCTGGGCTTGGGCTTACTGTGACACCTCACTACATTTTTCATGCAGTATTATCTCCAGCTGCTTTAAAGCCATTTTGCAGCATTGTGTATCTAGCTCAGTCCAGACATGACACAAAACCATAGTCTATTTTAACTCTAGTTAGTTTGAGAAAAACTAAAATTCAGCATGCAGAAGATCCAACACATTCTGGTTTGCCGCAACAAATGCTGGTTTCATCACCCATTCTCTTTCACGTTTCCCCTGCAGAGGCCGAGTTGGTACGCCACTCTGAATGGCATCAAGAGTGGTGCCAGGAGATAAAGGGTTAAGCTAGGAAGTCTGCATTTGTACAGAGAGCAAAACCATACTGAAGACTCATCAACTTCAAACCAAGGATCCAGATCTTGGTTCCATGTCTTGTCACTAACCAAAGTTAGTAGAATGACCTCTGTTTGGACAGCCAGACTAACGATGGAGAACCAGTGGGGTAGAAGGGTTTGGTGGTCAGATTAGGATCTGGGGAATCTGTGTCAAATACCCAGTCTGCCATTAAATGCATTATCTGAGGATCTGTGGTAGATCTTGGTGGTCCTGAGCTCGCCTTATAGGACGCTGAAAGGTTCGCACAGAAGGCAGAGCTATGCCCTCTTCTCTGAGGTCTGCGGAGGAAGGGCAGGATAAAACTGTTATAGACAGTTGACAGTGGCATCCTAAGCAGAGCAGCACACTTCTCACTCCACCATGGTTAATCAGTCGATGTTTTTATACAGCATCTGGACGGAGACATTATTTTTTCACTCATGAGTTAGTTGCTGTTTTCATACACTCCCAACTCTCCCTTCTCTGATCCTTGTCCTGAAAAGCCATTGTTCCTATTTTGTCTCTATTTTGCCTTTCAACACTTTGTCCATGTGAATTGCTAGGATTAATGGGGTTTAGCTTCTTTCTATGATCTCTAGTAGTTAAATCCCTGAGGAGAGAGACTTCTTCTTAACGCATCACGTGGCTGTGGATAATTAGTTACATTGTGACAGGGATTTTTTTTGTAGGAAAAGCCCAGCAGGAACTCATTAGCATAATAGGCCACATCACCAGCAGAAACTCATTAGCATATTAGGCCACACCCCTGATAGCATATTAGGCCGCACCCACATGTTACCAGAAGTGTGGTCATCCAGCCACTCCAACCTTTTGCTTCTTATTCTGTTTACCTTGTTTATTGTCAAAACCCAAAGCTTTTTGTAGCAGGATAGCAGGAACTCCTTTGCATGTTAGGCCACACACCCCTAATGTAGCCAATCCTAATGAGTTTCTGCTGTTGGGTGTGGCCTATTATGCTAATGAGTTCCTGCTGGGCGTGGCCAACGCAGGAGCCAGCCGGAACTCCGTTCCTGTGCGTTCCTGCCCAACAATAGCCCTGAATTGTGAATTCCATTCCCATTTACTTCTGTTAGATCTAGGCTGTGATCACAAGTGCCTTTAGATTCGACATAGGTGCGAATGCCTGACGGATCCAAAGGGCGTGATCAGACAGCAACATCTGAGAAGCGTCGCACAACCCATGTCAGCAACCCATGCTGCTCTGCCATAGAAGCGGAGTTAAAAGACACCGGGGAAAGTCCGGCTCTAATGAGTTCTGATGGGCCATGGACAGATTTTCCCCTGTCTGATGGCGCAAACACGCTCTCATGCCATCCCGGCTCGGTGCCATTCCCCCCCCTCGCAGTATGCACATCATCGCATACTCCATAGGGGGCCCTCAGTGCAGAGGTGCGATTCCTCGTTTATGCGCATGGGAAACAAACGGTCAAAAAACCCTGACTCACCCGCAGTTGCATCTGATCACACAGTGACAGGCTGAGCCTGCAGCTACAAAGGGATGTGTGCTCTCTCAACGGTGTGTCAAAATCCTCCGGAGGAAATAGTCTCGTTTCCCCTCCGCTTCAACTGGCGCGTGTGACCATTGCCCCAAGCAAGTGTTGTGGTACCCACTCTATAGAGCATGGTCCCCTGGGAAATTTAAACAGAGCCTTCTTATATAGTTTTCACTATTAACTGAAATACTTTCAGTTTCCCAAGGCGTTAGCCAGAATATGCTAAGCTTGGTTGTGCTGGTTTATGCTGCTCCATTGCTGGTATGATGGTGTCACTTCCGGTGAGCCACCAGCAACATGGCCTGGGCCTTTCTCTTTCTCCTGGAAAATCCCTCCCCCCATTCCTCACTGGTTGCCAGGAGGGATCTGGCAACTCTAATTATAGCTGCTATACCACCTTGCTGTTTCTGATTCATGGGAATTTAGGTTCACACATCTCCTTCTCCATGTCATGCTCCTATGTGCAGAATCAGTGAATAAATCTGGCTATGGGAATGCAAGAATGGGGGGGGGGGACACACACACCTACAAGTCCTGCCTCCATTCTGTGCCTCTCACCTAGGGATCCCAAGTCCCCCCGGGGGGCGGGGAAACCCCCGCCCCAGAGGCCCGCTTCCCGGCGGTGCCAGATCGGGCCCCGGGGGGAACTCCTCCCCGATGTGCGCGTCACCAGGAAGTGACGTGGCCATGCCGGGCATGCTAGGGGCCGGGCCACAGCCATACAAGGAAAAACTCTATGGTTTTCCCTTGTATGGTCGTGGCCCCGCCCCCTGTGTGCCCGGAATCATAACATCACTTCCTGGTGACGTGCATGCGGTGCACGCTCTGGGAGCCACCCGGGAGTCCCCCGCAGAATAGGTAAGTGCCACTTGGCAACCCTACTCTCACCTCTCTTCCACGTGTTTCAGTGACTGAGCCTGTATTCTTGCAGATGGGCACCCAAGACAATTGCTGTGGGGAACAATGATGCTTAACGTGTAACAACTATTTGGAAGAGGTGATGTGGCTTTTTCGGAGAAGAGAGGCTTTGCCGAAAAGTAGGCGTATCGTCATCTTCTTCTAGGGAAACTTTGTTTGCTTTCTTTAGATGTGTGTTGTGGTCTTGATCATTTTAATGTGGGCTCTTTCAACAGCCTGGTGTTGTTGTTTATACTTTGTTTATCTAGATGCTCGAATCAAGCCAGCTTATTATCATATATGTTGTCAGTCTCTTTTGATCTTGCTGACTCGTGTCGAGGTGGCGGCCCAGGCCAGAATCACTTGCTTGATGAAGAGAGAAGGTATCTTGAGTGCCAGAGGGCAGCGAAAAGTTTTCTTTATACATTTGAGTGGGGTGGTGTGGTTTTTCTTTCCCTCACACTTTATTTTGATCATGGGCTGAGAATGTTTGCGATGCGCTTTATCTGATCTGCGCACCAAACTGTAGCCTTCAAGTTCAATCAGATCTTTCAAATTAAAAAGACAGAACGCTTTGAAGCCCTTCCATGTAAATATCAACACGAATGGTATGTCGGTTTTCGTGAACTGTGCTCTCCTTATCTACAGAAGGAGGGTGTATATGTCTTTGTGCATATGTGTATATTATTTTGGTGTTACTGCCTATAAAACAACCTTCTGTAATGAACCCCGATAGATATTTCTCTCTTCTTTTCTAATGGAAGGAAACAAGAGCAGCTTTTCCTCTGATGTTTGTTATCCATGCCTTTACAGGCGTGGAGCTCTTGGTGGGCTGGCATCCATGTTCATTTTAATGGCAAGAAGAAGGCATTTACCTGACCTGGATAGCCCAGACTGTCCTGATCTCAATAGATCTCAGAAGCTAAGCAGGGTCAGCCCTGATTCGTACTTGGATGGGAGAGCACCAAGGAAGTCCAGGGTTGCTACACTGAAGCATGCAATGGCAAACCACCTCTGTTCGTCTCTTGCCTTGGAAACCCCATAGGGTCGCCATAGGTCACCTTTGAATAGACTGCTCTTTCCACCACCAGAGGGCATTTGCAGAGGGATTCACAGACGTTACAGCACACCACTCTCAGATTGAAAAGGGAAGTTTTTCTCTGTATACATAACACTCCCATATGCACAGTATTTACCACAAACCCCACAGACCTGGCTGAGCATTTATAAATGAGGTGATGAAGTAATGATTTCATCATGAAAGTGGAGGAAAAGAATTGCAGGCATTCTGCAAGGGGGTGTAGTAGCTAGGTCATGAAAACAATAGTTCTACCCTACTCTGCACTTGTCAGACTTCATCTGGAGTAGTGTGTCCAGCTCTGGATGCTGCAGATGGAAGTGAAATGGAATGGCTTCTGAGGAAGGCAGTGAACATGGTTTGGGAGTTGAGAAAATTTCCCAGGTCACATCGAGGTTTGTTTGTTTGCCATCAAGTTACAGCTGATTTATGGCAACCGCAGAGGGTTTTCAAGGCAAGAGATGTTTGCCATTGCCTGTCTCTGAGTTGCAGTATTGTACTTCCATGGTGGTCTCCCATCCACATATTAATCAGGGCTCACCCTGTTTAACTTCTGAGATCTGATGAGATGAGGCTAGCCAGGGCTATCCATGTCAAGAACATATCTAGTTGGTTCCTAAAAAACAACAACATGACATTACATTGGCATTTACGGCAAGTTGGAATAAGAACATAAGAAAGCCCTGCTGGATCAGACCAATGGTCCATCTAGTCCAGCATCCTGTCTCACACAGTGGTCAACCAGTTCTTCTAGTCGGCCAACAACAGGGCATAGAGGCTGAAGCCTTCCCCTGATGTTGTCTCTTGGCTCTGGGATTCAGAGTAAGCCTCTGGAGGTTTCCCTCAGTCACCATGAAACTATCTAATCCCCTTTTAAAGCTGTGTATTCCTGTGGCCATCACGTCATCCTCTGGCAGTGAATTCCACATTTTAATCACTCTCTGTGATTAAATGGCATTGCTTGAAGGTCCACACATACATATGGAAAGTTTGAGCCACCAGATATAGTGATGATCGCTAGGGGTTATGCTTGCAAACATGTAGAAAATAACTTTATTGTTACGTATTGCTCTTAATGTATATTTGGATAATGTGTGCTAGTGCCTTTATTAAGATGTGAAGCTATGACAAATCCTTCTCCTTCCACCTAATTGGTCGCGATCCCCCCTGAAATGACCTCTGTCTGCAACATACCCTTTTTAACTGTCAAAGAGGACCCTTCCTTCTTTTTTAACTAGCAGAAAACCAGATTTGACTTAACCCACATTATTTTTTGGTATGGCAGTGAAGGGTTTTATAAAATCCACTTGCCTTCCACAGTTGATCAGCAAACAGAACCAACTTCCTGAGAACCGAGACGGCAGTTCAGCAGTGTAAGAAGAAAATGGAGTCCCTGTATCTCCTCCATCTCGTATTCAATTGGCTGGCAAATGGAAGGTGGTGTCTCCCTTACGGTCAGTCAGGGAGTGCTTCATGATGACTTTCCTGTCTTTATCTTTTAGGCATGTATACATTATACTGTCTGTATCTTTTAGGCATGTATACATTATACTGAATAATAGGTAGGACTTTAATTACTCAGCATGTCTTTCAGATGAGGAGATTTTTATCACTCTCTGGGGGACATTAATGGTTATTGGTACTGGAGAAATGCTAGGGTTGCCAAGTACCTACCTACGAACCGGCAGGGGACACATGCTTCCCCTCTGGAAGATTCTTGCTTGTAACACAGGCGCTGCGCTATTCTGTCGCCCAGATGTGAAGTAGGCACGTAGCTGGGCGACGCTCTGGTAATGGGGCTGGGAAACTCGATGCCACACTGCTATGGGCCTAGGATCATGACAAAAGGGTTGTTGACGAGATTAATGAATTAATCTAGGTGAAGGGCTTCAGAAGCACCACAGGAAGATCAAGTGTCTTGGGGCAGAGGCAGTGCCAGTTCGCGCAGTAAACGCCAGTTGGAAAGTGCACCGAAGGCTTAATGAAGCTGTTTCTCCACTCCTGGCAACAGCAGCCAATGCTAAGAATCAGAAGCGGAGAAATCCAGAAACAACAACAACAACAGGTTATGTCTTGCAAACATTATGGGATGAATGGGAGGCTTGAAGCGTGTTGCCGTTTTCAATGGCATCTCTACATGGAGCGTCACATCTAATTCCACTCTAATTATAAAGATAATATTTAGCATTTGTATAATTCCTATTTCCAAAGCAACCTACCTATAATGTTGCAGTAATCCTTATAACATCCCAATAAAGGAAATGTCAGAATCTGTGCATGATTCCCATTTGTAGAGAAACTGGTTGAACTCTGTTTGGATTAGGGCAAAGTGCAGGTCCTACTCTTCAGTTCTTGTATTTTGTTTTATCACTTTCTGAGTTGTGATTTATTTATTTATTTATTTGATTTATACCCTGCCCTCCCCACCGAGGCAGGCTCAGGGCAGCTTACAATAAAATTGAACAATTTTAAAAAACAAGTTAAAACTGTAAAACAATTCTAAGGTGCTATATAAATATTACATATAAATATTGTATTTATGGCGACAAAACATATTTTTAGCTGTTATCCATAACAGGCATTAGCTTGTAGGGCTGCCGTCCAGCCCATAGTATGTTAAGAGCAGCACTACACAATAGCCTTTGATAGATTCCAGGACAAGTATGGCTCCTCAGTCGAATGCCTGGTGGAAGAGCTCCGTCTTGCAGGCCCT
>NW_015176505.1:93330-99773 GCF_001447785.1 Gekko japonicus | reverse complement strand
CGCCCCGTGCCCTGGGGGCGCTTTTCCAAGAGCCAGGTAGGCACGTGGGTCCTGGCTCTTCCGCCCCCCCCCCCCACTCCACCTGCGCCGTTGGACTGGCCCAGCCGCCTCTGCTCTGAGGGAGTCCCCCTCCCCCCACCGAGCACAGGCGCCTTTCCCAACGGAGGAAGCTTGGGGAGCTGATTGGGCAGCCTCAAATCGGTGCTGCGGCTTGTTGCGCCTTAGTCAAGAGCCCGGGGGAGGTGGCTGCCTGGGGGCCCCCTGTCGGATTTCTCCGGCTGGTACATTAAAGTCGTCCCCCCGTGGTCGTTATTCTGGGTAGGGGGAGGAGCTGGGACGGCTGCTGGGGGGGCTGAGGAGACAGCGTGTGGTGGGGCGCAGCTGGCTGGTCCGGCCTCCCTCGGGCCAGGGGCCCAAGAAGTGGCACGGCGCAGGAGGAGCGGCAGAAGCCAGCCTGGCTCGCTCTTGCTCTCTTTCGGTGCCTGTCTCCTGCCCGGCGGCTCCTCTTCACGCGGGGCTGGTGGTGGGAGGTCTCCTTCCCTTTGCGGGGCACTCTCTCAATACTCCTGGAAGGGTGAGTGATCAACTGAGGCTGCGGTCATGCACGCTAAATAACCCACTTTCATCCCACTTTCCAACT
Organism: Gekko japonicus; assembly: GCF_001447785.1. Classification (NCBI taxonomy): domain Eukaryota; kingdom Metazoa; phylum Chordata; class Lepidosauria; order Squamata; family Gekkonidae; genus Gekko; species Gekko japonicus. The sequence goes on along the minus strand of NW_015176505.1, from coordinate 99,133 downwards.
GTCCGGGAGTGCACCGAATGTGGATTGGAAGTGGATTCTCAAGCGTGTGTGGCCGCAGCAGCCCAAGTTCAGACGCTCTTGCATCTCTGAGGAAGGCGCGCCTCACAAAGTTTCCTCCGTTGGTCCCAACGGCGCCTCCCCCCATGAGGCGCCGCTTCCAAGCGTCGTGGATGCAACCGGGCAAAAGCCAAGCCTGCCGGCGGATCTGCACTAGGAGAATCCATGCCACTGACGATCCCCCGCCGTGGGGGAGGGAGGGCTGAGGGGAGGGGGCTCGCAAAACCCATGGGGAGGCCGGGCCCCGTGGACCCCTTGTGAGCTACGGGCCTGCGTCCAGCCCATAGTATGTTAAGAGCAGCACTACTTTGATAGATTCCAGGGCAAGTATGGCTCCTCAGTCGAATGCCTGGTGGAAGAGTTCCGTCTTGCAGGCCCTGTGGAACTGTAAGAATTTCAAAATCAAGATCTTTAAAAGTCCACAATCATGCTTCCCCCATCTCACTATTAATCAGTTTTGGTGAATTTTGATATCAAAATAATGTCAAATACAATATAGTAAGCAAGAACACTTTGGATAATTTGGAGCCCATTTTTTAGTAATGTTTGACTATACTCATGTGTGTGTTTGTAGATATCCCGGTTTTTTAAAGTGATGGTCATTGTGCTGTTGGGGTACAAATTAAAAGAGATAGTGAAACAGCCAGTGCAGTGTAGTGGTTAGAGTACCAGAGCCAGACCAGGATCTGGGAGAGCCCAGTTCAAATCCCCACTCTGCCATGGAAGCTTGCTGGGTGACCTTGGGCCAGTCACACACTCTTAGCCTACCCTACCCCACAGGGTTGTTGTGATAATAAAAAAGGAAGTCACTTTGGGACCCCATTGGGAAAAAGACAGGGTATAAATTAAGTAAGTAAGTAAATAAATAAATAAAAGAATAACATGAAATTAAAGACACTGTCAATGTGTTTATATCAGCTGGGATGGCTATGGGGCAGGAAATGTGGGGTATCAAAGTATTATTTACATTTTTAACTCACCCCAATGCTGCTTCTTAGGAGTGGGTTAAAGAATGGGGAGTCTGTTCCAGATATAAAAATGACCATTGCAGTACTGGGAGAAAAGGCTGCATGGTATAGCCTGAATCTCAGAAGTTAAGCCAGGTTGGTACTTTGATGGGAGACTGATAAAGAAGACTCTGCAGAGGAAGGCGACGGCCAACCACCTCTGCTTCTCACTTGCCTTGAAAGCCCCTTGCTGGGGTCACCATAAGTCAGCTGCGACTTGACAGCACTTCACACACACATTTAACAGCACAATCATCACAATTTATTATATTAAATGAAAAAGCTGGGTATTGATCCCAGGAAATTCTGCCCGCACCTGTGATCTTCTGCATTCCCCCTCCATCAAGTCAGCTGACTTATGGTGACCTCGTAGGGTTTCCAAGGTAAGAGACATTCAGAAGCGGTTTGCCACTGCCTGCCTCCGGATCACAACCCTGGTATTCCTTGGAGGTCTCCCATATACTTGCCAGAGCCAACCCTGCTTAGCTTCCAAGACCTAACCAGATTGGGCTAGCCTGGGCTATCCAGGTTGGAGTTACTTCTGCATACTGGATCAATACCTTTTCCTGGGGATGTCGGGGAATGAACCTGCAAGCTTCGACATTTAAGGCAAGCTGCAACACTGCACTATGACCCCACCCCAATCCTTTAATATAGACAGACCATTTTGGCATTGTTGTTTCTCTAAAGGTAAAGGTTCCCTTGCTTGAAAGCCAGTGGAATCCGACTCTAGGGTTGCGGTGCTCATCTCCGTTTCAAAGCCGAAGAGCCAGCGCTGTCCAAAGATGTTTCTGTGGTCATGTGGCCGGCATGACTAAACACCAAGGTGCACGGAACACTGTTACCTTCCCACCGAAGTGGTACCTATTTATCTACTTGCAATTTCTTGCTTTCGAACGGCTAGGTTGGCAGGAGCTGGAACTAGAGACGGGAGCTCACTCCGTCATGCGGCACCCGGGTCTCGAACTGCTGAACTACCGACCTTCCACAGCCTGCAGTTCAGCGTCTTAACCACTTGAGCCACCGCAGCTCCTTGTTGTTTCTCTACCACCCTCGTAATCTGTATATTACATCTGTAATGGATGAACTGGGGGGAAAAACCCGGTAGCTGGCCATAGCTGCCCAGATAATTCCATCACTGGATCAAGTTCAAGAGACAAGAGTTAAGCAAGGGATTATTTTTTTGAGAGTCACATTTTCACTCCAGATTTCTGTTTTTACTGGCCAGTTTGAGGCATTTAAATCTGACTTCCCAGTTCAGGTCTGGCTTTAAATGTCAGCGTTTTGACAATAGCGATATTGTACACAGATAACAGAGACAGAAGAATGAACCTTTCAGAGGTTCTCTCTCTCTCTCTTTACCCCTCTCCCTCTTGGATGGCTAGAAACACCACTATAGGGTTTGTTTTGTTTTCAGAAATGGGAAGAGGACCAAGTTGGAACTGAAATGCAGACAGGAGTGGGGGCAAAGGGCCCGCAGCATAAATTCCAGGAAATGGGTTGGATGTATAAAGACACAATTAAAGGGTATTGCGAAGATATCAGAATACTACATAAGGAATAATTAGGATAGCAATGCTGTAATCTAGATAAGGTATCCAAACGGTCTACTAGGTTTAAAAAAAATACTTTGATGAAGGACTGCTAGATACATTAATTTACCTCTTCAGTCATCAGTTATATCCTTTGGTAGAGCTGCTGAGAGCCCTCCTCGGCCTCAAGACAAAGATTGACTTTGGCCCATCCCCTTGTGCCACTAAGCCTTGTACAAATTGCCACAGGTCCCAGAATTATGTGCCTCCCCGGCAGCCCTGCCAATCACAAATGAAGCTGCTTTAAACTGACTTGAACCATCTATCTATCAATGTCAGTACAGTCTACTTTGACTGATAGCAGGTATCCGGTAGAGATCACTGATGGCCACTGTGTGAGACAGGATGCTGGACTAAATGGACCTGATCCAGCAGGGCTCTTCTTATGTTCTTACAAAAGGGGATTAGATAGATTCATGGAGGATAAATCTACCAGTGGCTACTAGTCATGGCAACTGAGGGGAAACTCCACATTCAGAGGCACTAAACCTCTGAATCCCAGAGGCAGGAGGCAACCTCAGGGGATGGCCTCGGCCTCCTGAGGAACTGGTTAGCCACTGTGTGAGACAGGATGCTGGACTAGATGGACCACTGGTCTGATCCCGCAGTGCTCTTCTTATGTTCTTATGTACCTGATTTGTATCACATTTACATGATGAAGAAGAAGAAGAAGAAGAGATTGGATTTATACCCCTATTTATTTATACCTATTAAACACTTAATAGCTGCCATTTCCGCTGTCAGAAGGGCATTACAGCATACCAATATAAGGATTCTTCTATATTTATGCATTAGGAAATAAAAATTTATGGTAAAAGAATGTGGGAAGGACAGACCAATATACAACGGGGAGCATTTTCTATTTGCATCTTTTAGTAATAACTTGCAGTCAAAACTAGTAAGCTTCATGTGGTTTTGATCATTAAAACCCTATATGGAATGGGACCAACATACCTGAAGGAGTGCCTAATCCCTTAAGAAGCTACCTGACCACTGTGGTCATCCCCTGAGGCCTGGCTTTGGATGCTACCACCTCTTGAGATTAGGCAGGTGGCAACCCAAGAAGGCCATCTCAGTCATGGCATCAAAACTGTGGAACTCTCACTGCAGGCAGACTCACCTGTCCCCTCCTGTTGCCATCCTTCACCAGCTGGTGGAGAGTTTTTTGTTTAGTTCCTTCAGTGATCCCTCCTTCCCGTCCTAACTTTTCGTTGTTTTAATGTTTTTGTATGTGAATTTTAGGTCCGGTTTTAGTGGTTTTAATGTTGTGGGCTTTTTGCTGTTGGTTTTGGTGGTTTTTAAGCTGTGATTTTATGATGTATGTTTTTATTCTGTTAGCCAGCTTGGTGGTCCTGATGATGCCAGAACGGCTGGGTATAAATTTGGTAAATAAAATAAATTCAACATAAGCAAACAACATATCCAGAAATGTTGCACCACATCCTCTTTTCTCCCCACAAACCTGCCTCCCACAATTCCAGGTGTGTGCATTAAAGTACTGATTTGGCGTAGTGGGAAATTCCCTCTACCGATGAGTGTGCCTAATTAACAAGCATCGCTGTCTTTTTGCTTGTTGAAACTCCATCACCCACGCACCTGATGTCTTTATGATTACTGTACGAAAGTAACTTTTGACGGCTTTATGGATTTGACTGACCACTCTTGAATTTTGATCCAGTGGCTCCAGCACCAGCGCCTCAAGCCTGAATTGTGGTAAGAGTAGATTTGGCAGGTGAAATTGGGAGTTTTGCTTTGGGACACAATTGCTGCATTATATTAAACAGCAGTTAAGTGAAGCAGGCAGGTGCCTGTAACTTATTTTACTGCGGCTGCTGGGGCTGCAAGCAGAAGGCTTGCTTGAGATATATTTATAAATATATCAGACTCGCAGTGGATGTAACTTTATCGTGCTGAGGAAACATGTATTTATGATGCAGCCATCTCGTATAAATGCTTAAATATTGCTTCTAAATGAAGAAAGGTCGAATGTTTTCCCTTGATTGCTGTATTTTCTGCCCCACTTAATTTCATTCTGGGTTCAGCCAATGACTGGAGGAAGAAAAAAGGAGACCTTTTTCAAGCAAAGCTGCCTTTGCAGTGTTACAGCCGTAGCGAGACTCTCGGCAGACGGGACCGACGGGACCGATGTACGGCAGTGAGGCGGCCTTTCATCCTTCCCTCTATGTGGCTTTTCCCCTGCCTGCCTGCATTTGTCTCTGTATATGTTGGCACTCTGCTGGAATACTGACTCTCCCGACTGGTATGTAGAACCTTGAAGAAAGTCATTGTTTCGGCTGTAATTCGGACTCCCATCTGGGAGAGCTGGAAACTCAGCTTTCAGTTACCAAAACTGTAGTAATATCAAGAAGCCTAGCAACTGTGGCCTTTAAATGAATATACCAGATCCGTCTGTTACCCAATCACTCCAGTCTTGAAAGCCATTAAATTTACATCATACTTTATCACATTACAAATTGCAATGGTCCAGAATCGCTGTTTTGCAAGAAACCACAGACGTCGATTCAGTACATCTCTCCGTTGTTATTTTGGGGTTTTTTAATAAAGAAATATTACGCATATATGGAACAATATTGCAGCTGTGGCAATAACGCAGGTCTGAAGCATCCATGTTCTTTCACCTTTTCAGAGAATCAGTCACCTGCCAAGCTGTCTGGTGAGGAAGTTTAACTTGAATATATAAATTTAAACAAATTTCATTCTAATTTAACTCAATCAAGTTAAAGAATTTGTACTCAATCAAGTGTCCAAGAATAACTACCGTGTCCCTAGTTCTGTGACAGGTGTCAGGGAAGAAGTTACTACTATAGTAATCATCTTCCCCATGCATCCTGCAGCAGGCAAAGTAGGAGAGTAAACCGTGCCAGATTTCTGAGAACTGAATACAGATTTTGTCCTTTGTCCACCAACTCCTTGCCTCACTCTCTGCACTATTTCTATGGAAAGTCTTGAAACTGCTTGTGGAGCATTTGAACATTCAGAGAATTACAAGAAAGAAGACCCGCGAAACTCGCGGGGGGGGAGCTGCAAACTCAGCAGGCGTAGGAGGAACCAGCAGGAGCAGGTAAGCTCTCCACCCCCCCCATCCCGCCGGTTCCTCCGTCTCCTCCACTCCCCCGCCTCCTCCCC
>NW_015176505.1:79294-93287 GCF_001447785.1 Gekko japonicus | reverse complement strand
CCCGCGCAGCTTGTGGCTGCCAGGTCTCGTCGGCTCCCCCCCCACTTGCTCCAAAGCAAGGCCTGCGCGGCTTGTAGCCGCCGGGCCTCGCCGCCTCCCCCCCGCTCCGAGGTGGCAGCGGTGGCTGCAGAGCGTTCCCTGCGCATGCGCAGGGGACGCTCTGTCACTTTGGGGGGGATTTAAGTATCCCCTCAATATTTTTTTAAACTTTTTAGATTTTTGTGCACACCTGGGGACCGCCCCACGTGTGCACAAAACTTTCCCTCCCCCCCGGATGCCCCTGGTGCACGGATTTATTTATCCGCACACCAGGGGGCGACTTTGGTATTAGTATATAGATTGTACATATTATTCTACCTCATGGATTACTGTGTCTATGGACAAGTACATTCATGAGTACAGGAGAAGCAGCATTGTTACAATGAGGAGACGCATAAGTGACATCTCCCTCTTTTCCGTTGCAATGTCGTGGTACATTAGAGGGATCTGATTCTCTCCCTACAATGTTAAAGCCTGTCAGGGGGAGAAAGAGGAAAGAACTGAATTTCTCCAAGGCCGGCTTTCTTCAGAGAGAGCGTTGGCGTGAGGCATTTGACCAAGGGATAAGACATATTCGTAAACTGGAGTGCAAAAGTCAAAAGCCAAAGGGCATCCGAGATGAGAGGAGGAGGGAAGTGTGGAGAAAGGAGCAGATAGTACATTTTTATTGCACCCTTCCTCCAAGAAAGTCAGAGCAGTGTACATGCTCCCCCCCCCTCATTTTATTCTCATAGCATCCCTGCAAGGTAGGTTAGGCTGAGACCCAGCAAACTTCATGGTAGAGTGGATATTGACCTTCTATCCCCCAAATCCTAGTCCAGTGTAACATCTTTAAAGAGTAGTCCAGTTCATGTTTTATTATAGTGCCAAGGTACTAGAATCTGGAGGTGTTCCAAACCAGGTTTTGCTTAGGGCTCAGGTACGATTTCTAGTCTCCAGGAGGTTGCTGAAGATCTCCCAGAATTACAGCTGCTCTCCAGATTACAGAGATCAGTTCCCCTGGAGACAATGACTGCTCTGGAAGGTGGACTCTATGGCACTGTACCCCACTGAGGTCCTTGACCTCCCTAGGCTCCACCCCCCCCCAAATCTTCAGGTATTTCCCAACCCAGAATTGGCAACCCTGCTAGGAAGGCCTCTGTTAAACCTTGTTTTCATTTCTTTGTAGATTATGAATAAAGTTCTACCACGTTTCCTTAAGAAAACCCTCCCCATCTTCTGGAGGGACTGCAGCATCTGGCAACCAATTCTCTAACCACAACACCACACTGACTTTTCAGCAAGACTTGTGGTTCAACACGTCAGCCATGCTTGACTTTGTGGTGGAGGTGAACCCATAGGGTTTTTCAAGGCACGAGATGAACAGAGGTGATTTGCCATTGACTGCCTCCGCTTCCTTCCAAGGACTAACCAGGGCTGACCCTGTTAGGGTTGCCAAGTCCCCCCGGAGGGCGGATTTCCCCCCGCTTTGGAGGCCTGATTTTTGCCCCTGCAGAATCGGGCCCCGGGGGAAACCCCACCCCCGCGTGCACGCCGCCCGGATGTGACGTCATGACGCCGGGCATGCTGGGGGCGGGGCCACAGCCATTTGAGGGGAAAACATAGCCATTTGAGGGGAAAATGGCAGCGGCCCCGCTCCCAGCGTGCCCGGCATCATGACATCACATCCGGGCGGCACGCGCACGCACTCAGGACGCCGGGCAGGAGCCCCCCGCCGCCAGGTAAGAATCATTTGGCAACCCTAGACCCTGTGTAGCTTTCGTGATCTGACGGGATCAGGCTAACCTTGGCCATCCAGGGCAGATCTGACTTCCTGATAGACATCTGTTATTTCCTTCATTTGTTGCTTATCTCATTTTCGGCAGTTTTTGAAAATGAATTAAGCAGCAATCCAGCTCTAGGCCCTTCAATAATGTCACTAGGCTAATTGTACTTGAGAGCCAGTTTGGTGTAGTGGTTAAGTGCGTGGACTCTAATCTGGGACAACCAGGTTTGATTCACCACTCTTCTTCTTCTTCTTCTTCTTCTTTCTTCTTCTTCTTTCTTCTTCTTTCTTCTTTCTTCTTTCTTCTTCTTCTTCTTCTTCTTCTTCTTCTTCTTCTTCTTCTTCTTCTTCTTCTTCTTCTTCTTCCTGCTGTGCAAAAGTGAGAACATGGGAGTGATTCATGTGCTTTATTAAAGGCTTTTAAAATACAGCAATTGTGCTTTTCTAGTCAGACACCATAAATTACAGCATGTTCCATAGTTTGGTTTGGAGTCCATTGAGCCTTTTCAATCTGCCGGCAGTGTCTGATCCCAAAGGATTTCCCCCCATAGCTACAATTGTTGCATAGGAGTGTTTCTTGTCTTTATTCCACCAATATTAGTAATAATCACTTATGAATTTTAATGCAAGGCTAATGAAACTTTTTTTTTTTAATCAAGTTTCATAGTTCACTGCCCAGAATGCAGAATGGTATAAAACAAAAATTTATTTCTGTCTCATATATGATTGTACCCTTTATATTATTATGAAATAATTAGCCCATGTCTGCATGGCAAAGAGGCTGTTGCTAGCAGAATGCATAGAGTCTTTCCCCTTTCACAGACTCTCGGTGCAAACTGTTGTTGGCATTAGTAATAATAATAATAATAATAATAATAATAATAATAATAATAATTCAGCTTATATCCCACTCGAACCCCTCCCACAGGGTCTCTGAGCGGCTTACATGGTTTTGTTATCCCTAACTATGGGCACATACATCATTGGGGCGGGATTGCCTACCAGCACCCAGTGGGATTCAGTTGGTATTTCCTCAGCTTGTCTCGGTTCGGCTCCCGGCTTCAGCTCGGCCTCTCCATCCACTCTTTTCCTTCAGACTTCTCAGTGGTCTTCTGGAGTCAACGGGCCATTCGTCGCGCCAACCGCAGTGTGGCTCCGGCTCCGTCCCTCAGGCTCCGCCGCGCCTGCGCCGCTGGGTCTTTGTGCTTCCTGGCTCCGCCTCCGCCGCCGGTCCACTGCTCGATGTTACGTCTTTCTTTACTTCCGCTCGCCACCTCGCCTGCCGCCGCCATTACACACCGCTCGCCGAATCGCCACTGCTAGGGTCCCACCTTACCTCACAATGGAGGAGGGTGCTCCCTGCCTTCTAAGGCAGGTACCCATTCATCTACTCGCAAGTTGTTAAGGCTTTCGAACCGCTGGGTGGGCGGGAGCTTGGACTAGGGCCGGGTGCTCACTCCGGCCGCGGTTGGTCTCGAACAGTCTACAGGCTTCTCGCTAGATGTTAAGGCAGGTGCTTTTGCTCCCTGCGCCACCGCTCCCTTGACTATATGCGTCTTACGTTAGGTTCTAAGGCTAGGTTAGGCATTCTGCTGGTCTACCAGCTGCTTAGTTCTCCAGTGGGCAACCTGTCTGAATTAGCGGAGATGCTCATGGACGTGGTACCGCAGATAGCTAGACCGATTGTTCTAGAGGACTTCAACATGCTCTTGGAACCAGGCCTACTGCTGGATAAGCAGGTGGCCAGTGTGGTCAAGAGTGCCTATATCAGCTTTGACTGGCTAGTCATCTGTTGGCACAGAATGCTGCAGCCAGGATATTGGCTGGAGTGGGTTGTAGGGGAAATATCACTCCCGTCTTGGCCCACCTACACTGGCTTCCAATTTGTTTCCAGATACAATTGACCTTCAAAGCCCCATATGGTTTGGGACCAACATATCTGAAGGACTGTCTAATCCCTTATGAACCTGCCCAATCATTATAGTCCTCTCCACAGGCCCTGTTTTAGGTGCCCCCGCCTTTGGAGATTAGGCAGGTGTCAACTTTGGAGAGGGCCATCTCAGTCATGGCACCAAAGCTCTGGAACTCTCTCCCCAGGGTGTTTTGTCTGTCCCCTCCTGTTGCCCTTTTCCACCAGTGGATGAAGACTTTTTTGTTTCATTTGGCATTTCCTCAGTGATCCCTCCTTCCTAACCAATGATTTTTATGTTGTGTATTTCACTGTTTCATATGTTTGAACTCCATTTTTTAAAACTCTTTTTTGTTTTAATGATGTTCATTTGGGAGGGGGGTTGATTTTAATGATTTTATAATGTAATTTTATCAGATACATTTTTACATTGTTAGCTGCCTTGGGAGGGTCAGGACTCCTAGCTTCCCTTCCAAGTTCTGAGGCCTTGCCTCTGTGTCTCTCACTACCCAGTGCCTGCTTACCATGGGGACAGCTTACTGCCTTGTGCACCACTGGGGGGTTACCCACTTGCCAACTAACTGCCCTCCCCTTCCTTCTGGTGCTCCTTTTAAATGAGTATGTCCAAGATGATGGAGTCTGTGTGGCACAGAGAACCACTACCAAGATCAAACGTTTAAAAGTGGCCTCGGTCACACGGAGCATTAGGCACGCTAGAGAGACGGAAGATAGGCGGATTTTCCGGGCGCAATCACAGCGCCACATCTGGGAAGCATAGAGCTCCCGTGGCTCACCCGAGGCTTCACTCCGAAGATGTGCTGTAAAAAACTACTACCTCTGAGGTATTAGTTTCCGGAAACCGCGGGGCAAGGGTGGGCGTCAGATCACGTTTCTGGTGTTAGCTCGTGGCATCCGGCACCCACCCATGTCCCGTCGCGAAAAGTTTTTTTTTGTCAAGTCTCCACGGGTGCGTACAAGCACCCAATGGTGCATGCGAACACTTGGATTAAAAAACAACAACACAACCCCACGGCGGCGCTTCTTTGCCGCGCCGCAGGAGTGAGGTATGATCGGCACCTCCCCCCAACCACAGGATGTCGGCAGGACGTCAGGCGGGATGTCTGATCTGGCTGCCGTGCGGTAGTTCGCTCCGGGGCAAACAGCCACGCCTCCCCCACGCGATATCCGGCCCGTGTGACCAGGGCAAGTATTTATTTTTTAAAAAATGTTCACAAGCATACTTTTAGCACAGCACCAGACTAAGCAAGGAATTTTTAAAAAGGGTAAAATACAATCCCTCTGTCCCTCTACACATGCCCTATCAGATGGTAAATTTAAGGCAGGCTCCTTAGCTTAGAAAGTCACAGATTTTTACAGGAGCTCCTTTACCTTCAAGCCTCCTTCAGGTGTGCAGGCCAGCACATGGCAGTGGCCACCTCCTCCAGACCTCAATGGAATCAACACAAAAATGACCTTCTGCCTTGCTCTCAGGAGTTTTATCATCTCTCTTTCTCCTCCCACTAACTAGGTCAGGCAAGGTCAAAGGAACGTTTCCTGAAATCTCCAGGAGTATCTTCCTGAAGCCTTTCCAGTCTTAATTCCTCCAAATCTCTGTTCCCTGGACCATTCCATTGTCTCTAACTAGACCTATTAGTATTTCTAAACAGGTCGCTGAGATAAAGCTGGAAAGGCAATTGACCTGACTTCCTCCTTCCTGCCTGTTCTCTGCCCAGAAAGAAAAGCTTTTAAAAACACAAAGTGAAGGTTTTGGTCAGTTCAAATCTCCAAAGGGAAAAAGGTATTTCTTCACACTATCAATAGGGTTGCCCTTCACTGAGCTCTCCTTCCCTTGAGGTGGAACCTGGCCCTGTAGTTTACCATGTAGCTAGATAACCTGAACAAAGCTGGCTGAACTCTAGAGCAATGCTGGCAGAAAACTCATGCTGAACCAGGGGTCATTTTGTAGAAAAAAAGGTGCAGGAGCTCATTAGCATAACACATTAGCATAACTTATTTGCATATGCCACACCCCCTGACATCACCGAAAGTGTGTCAGAAGGCAACACCCACCACTCAGGCTCCACTGGACTGTTTTGGATTGCTAGCTTTTGTGGGGGGGGGGGGAACGTGCAGATCTGTCCCTCACAGAGGAGGGTTGTACCTGAATAAAACTTGGTCTTAAAGGTGCCACTGGACTGTTTTGGACGGGGTGGGGGGGGGGGCTCTGCAACTTACCTGGCTGCTTCTTGCTCTGACTGAGGGCTGCTGGGAGCAGGGGGTGGGGCTTGTTGCATGTGCCCGCCCCCTGGGCTCTTTACTGCCGGAGCTCCGCTCCTGTGCGCTCCTTCAGGAAATGACCCCTGTGCTGAACCCAACACTGTGTGCCATAGAGTTCATTGGAAGACCGATGAAACTGTATTCAGGTGGGTAGCCACGCTGGTCTGAAGCAACAGAATAAAGTTTGAGTCCGGTGGCACCTTTAAGATGAACAAAGTTCCATTCTGGGTATCAGCTTTCATGTGCATGCACACTTCTTCAGATACATGAATGTATCTGTACAGTTGTACAATGTACAGTGTATCTGAAGAAGCGTGCATGCACACCAAAGCTTATACTCGGAATTAAACTTTGTTGGTCTTAAAGGTGCCACAGGACTCAAACTTTGTTCTGTGAAACAGCAGCGATAGTAACAAAGAAAAGTTATTTCTCCGCTACCATTGCATCAGCTAATTCACAACTATCCCAACTGTTTAAGATATATCAGCATCTGCTACCTCCTAAATCTCAGCCTTTATTGCCTCAGGAACAGGCAATCCATTGTGATGCTTTTGCAAAAAAAATTTTGCCGATAAAATCTTTTGAATACATTTTGATTTGGATGCTGGTTGCAATGTAGCTCTGGCAGAGGAGATGTCTAATGCATTGTCCAGTCTTTTAATGGATCATTTCGATTCAGTTACTGTGACAGACGTCAACTGGGTCTTGGGATCTATGGAAGCAATCACTTGTGCTCTGGATTGCTGCCCATCCTGGTTGCTGAAATCATGTAAGGATCACATTCCAGCTTAGAGGGAGCATTGCATGGGACTACCCTTGAAGTCGTCTTGGAGACTCCAGTTCTTATAGAATGGCCCAGCTTGGTCATTATCAGGAGCTAGGCAGAGCATGACTGTTATAATTCTGCAGGCAGTCCATTGGCTACCTATCAGCTTCAATTCAAAGTACTGGCTATGACATACAAAGCCATACATGGCCTTGGACCCTCCTATCTGTAGGACTGCCTTTCCTCCTATGTTTCACCATGACAGCTTTGCTCATCTGAGCAGGGTCCTCTGCAGGTACCACCCTGCAAATGGGTTAGATCAGGGCAGGGGTCGTTTCGTAGAAAAAGAGCTAGGGGAACTCATTAGCATAACTCATTAGCATATGCCACACCCCCTGACATCACCGGAAGTGGGTCATAAGGCCACCCCCCCCCCCCCCAACGGTCCTGGCCGCCGCCGCCGGCCTTGCAGCTCCACTGCCAAGCCCCATGAGGGGCCTGGCGGTGGACCTGCAAGGTCGGCGGGAGTGCGAGAAAGCCCCATGAAGGCCCTCCCTGGCCCCAGGCACGCAGGGGTGGGGAGAGGCAGGGAGGAAGCAACTTACCCTCCCTCTTCTTCTGCCTCCTCCTGGCTGAATGAGGGCCAGAAGCAGGGCGGCCAAAAGCAGGGGGCGGGGCTTCATCATGTGCCCTGCCCCCCGTACCTCACCCGGGGGAACTGCGATCCCCCGCGTTCCCCCCCAAAATGACCTCTGGATCAGGGGATGGGCTCTGGCTCAGTGGTAGAGCATCTGCTTTGCATGCAGACGGTCTCAGGTTCAATCCCCTGCATCTCCAGTTAAAAAAGGAATGGGGAATCAGTGATGTGAAAGACCTCTGCCTGAGACATTGGAGAGCTGCTGCCAGTCAGAGTAGAAAATACTGACCTTGATTGACCAAGGGTCTGATTCGGTAGAAGGCCACTTCATGATATAATGTGAAAACAGCTATCCATAAACATGCATCAGATTGTTGGCTTTAGGATTTTTGTTATTTAATTTGTATGGAATTTTGCTTTTTGTGTGTGTGTGTGTGAAAATACTAGTGGGAAAATGTATCAAATCCATACAACCCCCTGGGACTTGGGTATGTATTTTTAATACACGTATCCAACTTTTTAAAAATTGCCTCCTTTTCACAGTCAACGGGTAATGTGGTTTCCATCCTCAATGCTCATGTGGTTGCCAGCTATGCATCATAAAAATAAATTTGGGATCTATCGTTTCAGACATCCAGCTCACTTATTCTGAAAGGACTTATTGGGCTGACTTTATTTCTGATTAGTCGTAACAGTTCTAGCAATCCAAGGGTTTTCAAAGGTATGCAGATCTTAGATCTCACTCAGCTGCTGAGTGATATTGAGACAGTTCAAGGTACAAGATATACAACAGTTTAACAGCGGAAGGTAATGTAATCAAGTTTCTACTTCCTATGGAGTACCAACCGCACTAATTTCTGATTTGCCTACATCTCCCAAACAGGCTTTGCAAGTTTTTAAAGCACTCCCTAAACCTGTAAAACCTGTTCAACAGAACCCAAAATAGGATGAATGTGCATGCTGGAGGCGCTGATACCTGTATCATACCATTGTCGCCTCCATTTCATAAATGCCTGTCTTTTGCTTGACTCAGGAATGATTTTCTAACCTGACTCCGTTGTGCCTGTTTGAAAAGTTTAAATAGCGATTTGCTCAAGGCCCTTTCTAAAAACAAACAAATAAATCTCACGGCAATAAATACACACAATACACCATACAATCAATTGTAATGTAAGTAATATCAAAACAATTAAACACTAGATAGCATAAAAGCAAAGCAGCCTGTTTTCCTCAGACAGGGGGGGGAAAGCCCTCAAGCCAGAAACCTATTGGTTGGCACCAATGTTCCCTCTAATCCGTGGAGTCTCATGAGCAAAAATTCTACTTTGTGAGCTACTAGCATTAAAGTTGTGAGCGAGCTATTTGGCTACTGCATACATTAGTTTGCTCTGGAGCCATCCTTCCTGAGCTAAGATAAAAATGTCTGAGCCAGAGGCTAAAAAACTGTGAGCTGGCTCACACTAACTCAGCTTAGAGGGAACACTGGTTGGCCCTACAGTACCCAAGGGCATCCAGCTGGGGATCACTAGTATTCGTGCATTAATTGGGGCAGTATGGCTGCCAGTGAGCAACCAGCATTACACAGAGTTAATGTCTACACCTTATGGCCAGGTGGTTGCTGAAGATTACATGGTTGATTACCATGGCTCGCTTTGTTGACCCCAGTAGGTACTAAGTTACCACTACCAATGTGGACCACATGATCCAACTTAGCTATGTTGCAGAAGATGTAAAAGGTACTTGGACCGACGTGTGTGTGCACACCTTCACAATGGTGGCAATGTGATTGCACCTGATATCTGCACTGGCCCATCGCTTCGGTGGGGCTATTGGGGGCTCCGCCCCTTCCTTAAAGGGACCAGCCTCCTTCCTTAAAGGGCCCTCATCTTCTTCCCAAAAGCATTTAAAGGATCCCTTGAAGAAGTGGGGGTGGCGGCGTACACCCTTCTCCCTCCCCTTCCTCAAGATTTAAAGGGCCCTTCAGCTGATTGGCGGGGAGCATATGGCCTGCTAATCAGTTGGAGGGCCCTTTAAATCTTGCAGGAGGGAGGGAGAGGGTCATGTGCTGGCAGCCCTTCATTATGGCAAATAATGGCAGCCCCACTGGAAAACTTTTTGCTTAACAAGTCACAAAATCCTGGCTATGGGCCTGCATTACTCTTCCTCTCTGTCTCTGAGGAATCCTATTGAGTTTGATCTGCAACTGGAGAACAAAGACCAGTGGTCCATCTAGTCCAGCATCCTATCTCACACAGTGGCCAACGAGTTCCTCTGGAGGTCCAACAACAGGGTGTAGAGGCCGAGGCCTTCTCCTGATGCTGCCTCTTGGAAGCAGGATTAAGAGGTTGACTGCCTCTGAACATGGAGGGAGAATCACCACCTGTTGTGTGTCTTTCAAAGAGTTTCTGTTTCCCCTCTCCCGGATATGGAAACACCTCAGAACATATCTTAGGTGGTTGTCAGACTGTCAATGAGTGTGATGAGGCTCTCAGTCATTCCGGCTGAGGAGCCTGTAAAAAGTTTTCAGGAATGGCACAGGGGAAGTGGGAAGCTCATATTTCTGTGATGAACGGGCCCAGAGGAAGACTTGTACTCAATTTTGGTGCCTTGCATTATTTAACTTGCTACCTGAAGTTCCTGTCATGCCGTAAATCCAGAAAATTACTATTTGCTCAGAAGTTCACTGTTTCAATTTTATATGCAGAGACATAAGGTAGTCTCAACTTCTTGGAAAGTTTTAAGATTATTACATGAGAGGGAATACGACTGTGACAAACTGAAGCTTTCAATGAAGATTGGGATACTTTGGGGAAGCTTTGAAGAAGAGGGCCCTGCTGGTCAGCAGAGTCCCATAGCAACGTTTTCAGATGTCTAGACCGGGGTCCCCAATCGTTTGGAACCCGTGGGCACCTCTGGAATTCTGACAACCATGGTGGGTGCAGCCACAAAATGGCTGCTGCAAGAGGTGGAACCAGCCATACAATGGCTGCTGCACCTTACCTTGAGTCACACAGTGAAGATCCTTGTGCTGCAGTGGCAGCTGCTGCCGAAGCTATATTAAAAGAAAAATCTGCACAGTTAATCAAATCTCCAATGGTCAATCAGAAGCCTTTCTGGGTAGACATCCCACCTGGCTCTGCTCACTTTCTAAAAAACGCTTGGTGGGTACCAGGAAAGGTGTTGGTGGGTACCACATTGGGGACCCCTGGTCTAGACCCTTTCAGCAGCTTTACTGGGCTCTGGGAGGGTTGTACCAGGCAAATGCAGTGCCACAACATATGCATGGTGGATACTCTGCCACTGAGCCATGGCTCCTCCCCTCAGGTGTTGACTGCTCATCTGTTTGATGTAGGGGCACAGCCAAGATGGGACCATAGGGTGCCCCATTCTATCTGAAAGCATTGGTTTGCCTCATCTGAGTTACTTTTAAAAAGGCCTTTTGATTTGTGATTTGAAAGCTTCTGTTGAACAACCTACTTTTAGAAGAGAACGAAAGTGATGGAAAGAACATCAGCGGTGGCTGGTGCCTTGAACAAGTATGGTAGTTTTCCAAGCTTCTATATATGACAGTCCAAACTCTGCCCATCCAAGATTTCCATTACTGGTTTTCTCAAGAACACTGTCACCCTCATCCTGAAAATTCCCTTGAACTCCATGGCAGAGCACAGCAAGATGCTTCACATTGCAATCTTATAGATTACAGTTTACTCACTCCCAATGATATAAATGGGCTTAGGTTGGAGTAACTTTGCATACAATTGACCACAAGAGAAGCAAAAGGTTAACATGGAAGTGACATTAAAAGATGTTTATTATAAGTGCCTAAAAGCTTCCAGACTTGATACGTATTGTTTTTACTCATTAACACTGGTGGTGGAAAGTGCTGTCACGTTGTGACCCTGGAGTTCATTGGTGTTGCATTGCACCATTATGTTTGTATGTATGTATGTATGTATGTTTAATGAGTATCCCACCCTCTCCACCATAGTGGACTCAGGGCGGCTTACAGGGGGAATATATATATATGACAACGATATAGTAAAACACAGAGAATTGAATTAAAACCACACATATAAAATTGTAGGTATTAAAATACATAAATATTAATAAAAGATGGCGGCGTTCTCTCAATATCCAAATGGTCAACTACCACCATAATCCGGGTTGTTGCCAGGCTGTTAATTATTTAGTTACTGCTGATGTTGGGGCCAGGGCCACGATGTTAAAAGCCGGCCCCTAATCAAAAGCCTGGTGGAAGAGCTCAATTTTGCAGGCCCTGCGGAACTATAGAAGGTCCTGCAGGGCCCTGTTGTCATCTGGGAGCAAGGGGCCACCACAGAAAAGGCCCTGGCCCTCATCACAGCTAGCCTGGTTGTTTAAATATATAGCACAGCTGCAGGTTAAGCAAGATGTTGGTGAATTGAGGAGGTCCACTGCTTAGCTCACATCTGAGCATGACTGTCAAAAGTGTTATGTTCACATGCCAAACTAACGAGTGAGAACTTCTCAGCATCTTTATCTCCCCTTCCAAATAGCAGAAAGAGAAGAGCAGTGGTCCACCTTCAAACACTACTTAGAACAGCAACCCATGATGCTAGCCATGGACTTCAGTTCAGTGGTGCTAAAACTCTCAAACAAACAACAACAAAATTGAACTGTCCAAAAAAAAGGGCACTGGTAATTCTACTAAGCTCATTTCGTTAAGCTGGGCACACAATCTGAAGGTGTGCATTTTGCCATCCCCCAAGGCACTAAATTTGTATGGGAATTGTGTGTACAGAAAATAGAAGCCCTGTATACTTAGCAGTTTAGATTTATACATACAATTGGGAACTTGGCAACTGATAGAAATCAGACAGATGTTGCCCTGCAACTTTCTGGCAACACACTCAGCTGAGTGTGATCTGCTATGCTCATTTTATTTTGCTGTTACAAAGATATATAGCTTGTTCAGCAATGAAATGGGTTGTCTGGTGTCACCCCTCCCCCCATTATTTTTTAAAAACATTTGATCTCATGTTAAGGTAGTCATTAAGTTAAACAGAAATCACTGTTCGATTAGCACCTGCAAGCAAGAACCAAACGTTCTACTGATATTTAGCAGTGCGTCAGAGCAAAAATCATTGGCTGAAACTAAAATGGCAGTACGAAGATTTAAAGAATTTGTATGAGACCCCCCACCCACCGCCAAAAGGACAGACGTTTAACAGAGATCATTGGCTGGGACTAGAATTGTCCTACAAAGGTCTGGGGACCAATTGTAGTACAAGGAATTGCAGTACTAGAATTGTAGTAGACCAATGGCAGACCAAAGTCATCAGTTTATGCACACCAAAGAAGTGAAAGTGCTGTGTGCTTCTGTTATATCTACTTGTCACTTAATATACCCTGTGGGGTGTGCCTTTAACCAAACCAGCAGTCATGACTTTAAAAAAGGGATGACAGGAGATATAATCTTTGCAAGTCAGGTTTGCTAATAAATAGATCAGTTACAATCAGGTGGAATGATGACCTTAATTATCCTGGTGGGGAATGGAGCCATACATCAGCCGGGCCGATGCCAAAACAAGACATGGCTTAAGTAACCATGACCCACCTGGTGAGATGCAGAGATAGCCAAGAGACGTGAGACATAAGCTATAATTAAAAAGAGCAGAAGGGTTCCATTGTCAGGCAACCGTCCGAGTGATGACACGATCCAGCTGGGGAAGCAGCAAGGCTGTGAAGAGAAACAGGGTGCAGGGGGAACACGGCCCATAAATGTGCCACAGCAAACAGTTGCTCACTCTGTGTGAATGAAGCCGTTCTTATGTTTTATAATTGGCAATGGCAAAGGACAGGGGCAGCTTGGCCATTAGGACTTCTGGGAAAAGCCCTGATGGGCCAATGGCCTGGGGCCCCCTCTTCTGAATCCCCCTCCATCTGGTAAGGAAATCGGCCTGGCAGACAACAAACCACTGCTGTTCAGTGTGAGGACTCTTGGCTGCTGTTGCCTGGGTGATTCACGTGGTGGTGGCCATCTTACCTGTCCGGGCCCCATGACATCACACAGTGATGCTGCAGCCACATCAAGTGCTATGTGTGACTCACCCAGCTAGGCCTCCCTCCATCACAGGAGCATGGTAGAGGAAGGGGAGGAACTGGGGAGGAATCGGAGCCCATTCCTGGTCTGTTTGGTCCCCCAGCCCATCCTGGCAAAGGACTGGCCCCCAAGAATCACCTGACTCCCAAGACTAGAAGGATTCTGCTCTGTGGTGATAGGCAGCTTGATTGGAATTATTTGGTGTTAAATCCTCCAATTAATACTCCAAGTGGCTCATGAAAAAAGAGAATTGGTTCCTGAACCAAATGGCTTCTGGTTGGTATCTTGTCATGCCTGTCAATTTAGGGTATGGTTGACTTTACCACTAGGTAAGCTTTATTGATGCCCTTAGGAGAACGAATCTCAAGCAAAGCATGTAGGAAGTTCTGTCCCTTTGTAAGAAAGAGTGGAAACATGGCCGGGGAAGGGGGGGGAGAGAAAGGAAAACATGGAATGGAGCCTGAAAAGAGAGATAAGTGTGGAGTTTCCTTCCCTTCAATTTTTCTGGGTCCACAGAA
>NW_015176505.1:40927-78705 GCF_001447785.1 Gekko japonicus | reverse complement strand
CAGAATGTCTACATCTGTACCTGTTTATGTAATTTACTGGGTTCGAACACGTGTAGAGTGAAATCAGCTCATAGTTTATTTAGCACTCAAACAGAAGACAACTAGCAGAGCCAAAGTCCTGCTTAAATCCCCAAACACACCACACCCAACACACACACATCCTGTGATAGACTATTTACAGTATACCAACACCCATAGGTTTAGTCCAGGATCCGGGTTGACCGATTGGTTCATTTCAGGATCCTAGCCTGCTGCTGTTCTAGTTAGCAAAGCTTTGCTACTTCGCATGACCGCGTGCGACCCCAACCCACGGTACCCATAGACCGTGTGCAATCCGCGGTTGGTACACAACAGTATCCAAGAGACTTTTGTTAACCTTTTTATTAGTCCATTTTATCCCTCAAAATAAAATTCTGATTGTGCCATATTGAAAAGAATGGAAGTAATGGAGGTTTATTGCCATATTATAAGCCAGTTTTGAGCATTTGTAAATCAATGCTATCTCATTGCCCCGATCCAATAGGTGGCAAAACACATACATGTGTATGCTGTTTGCGTGTTTCTTGCCCTAAGTCCAGATCTACATGTCCGGGTAGTCTGACATTTCCCCCCCAGTAGACCTGTACTTTTCTTTGGGGGGGAGGGAGTGGAGGAAGGAGAGAAGGAAGAGCAGGAGGCTGGATTTTGTCTTACACTTAACAGGGATGTAGAACCTGCAGCCGCAAATCCAGGATTGGGTTTCTTAGCTTGGAAAAACCTATGCTCATGCAAGATTTCTCTGGTCGGATCTTGACACATTTTATAATCCTGTCACCAGGATAATGTAATAACTGTGAATCACTTCCTCACAAGTAGACTTTATTCATGCATTCATTGAAAATATTAACGTCCCGTGCTTTCAGTAAAGCATTTCTGAAATTTACATTTGTAAAAAATGATCACACAAATAGAAACAATAGAACCCAGCAGCGTCTCAGTCAGCAACAGCAGCTATAACAATGAAGGACTTTAAGAAAAAGTGGCTAAAAAGTAAAATAAAGCTCTGAGTTAATAGGAAAGCTTGAATACCCAAATGTCTGTTCATTCGTTGCAACCTCGGAGTTGACCGTAACTAAGAAACCAGAAGCAAACTGAAACTTGGAAGGCCAGCCATGAAGGAATTAGAGAACATCCTTTGTGTTAAGTATTGGGACTGAACCATTTGTGTTACTCCAAAAGGGGGCTCTCTCCTATTTTAGTTGGGGAATTAGCGAAGGAGACAAAATGGTTTTGCGAGATGACGGTAACTAGCAGGAAAGTCCACCTATGTTTTAGGGGGATTTCTCCCTTAGGAGAACTCTCATATAACCAGTCCAAAGGTAAAAATAGATATTGGTTTTATTAAAGAGAAAACAAAAGTACTAACATACAATAAGCACACAAGAAGACACAAATATACAAGTTCAATTTAGAAATAAAGGAAGTAGCGGGAATAAAGGGGGCTGTTGGGGGGGAAAGTATAGCACTACCTGTCCAAAAGAGTAGCAATCCAGGGGGAAGAGCAAGACTTCCAGCATCCTGGGTGTGCAGTTTGGATTCAGGAAAACACACACAGAGAGAGCCCCCCCCCCTTTTTAGCGAAAATGTGTCTGGGGGCAGTCTGACATTCGTGCCTCAAAATAATACCAAAAATGGCTTTCCCAGGACAGACAAAGACCTGGAAAACTTGTGACAGTTTGCATGAGAGTTGAGGTCCAGTGTAAACTATGGTGTTAATGTGCATCTGATAAGATTCGCTAGATGTGTCTGTGAATGGCTGAACAGCATTCCCAGGAATGGACAAAGAAGAACAGGAGATGTTCTTGGGAGGACTTCTGGATGGATGTAAAATTGAGTTTGGGCTGGAACTCTGGTTGCTTCCTCCAGTGATTCAGAGGACTGATGGACTGCTAATTAAACTCATCATAAAGAAACAATGCTACTTGGTGACCCTCCTTTTGTGTTAGGTGGGAAAGATGAGAGCTGCTAATGTGAAGGAAAGGAGGGTAGGAAAAGGTGAGGGGAGACTGATAGGATTATTGATCCAGGTTGAATGGTGTTAACTCTGGGTTGATCCAGGTTGAATAGTGTTAGCTCTGGGTCGAGGCAGGTCAATTGTTTGGCATATGCAGGTGTCAAGGTGAAGGGAGATGCTGCCACTAGGAAGGGGCTTCTTGGGGTGGGGCTCCCCCCGCCAGCCAGCTGGACCATGGCGGGTTGGGACCTCTGAAATCAGGGGATCCCCTGGCCCCACCGGGGGATTAGCAACCCTAAATCGAATGATGGTATTCCGGATTACTATGTACAGATGTAGAAGTTGGCCAATGAAAAAAGTTGATTAATTTGAAATGTGGTGTTGAAGGATAGTTTTACAGATACTGTGGGCAACCAAAAAGACAAATAAGCCTGAACTCTCCCTAGAAGCTAAAATGATTAAACTGAGGCTATTGTACTTTGGTCACATTATGAGAAGACAAAGAGTCAGAGGAAAAGACAATAATGCTAGGAAAAATTGAAGGCAGCAGGGAAAGAAAAAGACCCAACATGAGATGGTCTAACTCAGCCAAGGAAGCCACAGCCCTCCTTTTGCAAGACCTGAGCTAGGCAAAGGAGGAGGAGGAGGAGATTGGATTTATACCCCGCCCTTCACGGAGTCTCAGAGTGGCTTACAAACTCCTTTCCCTTCTCCTCCCCACAACAGACACCCTGTGAGGTAGGTGGGGCTGAGAGAGCTCTTTCAAAAACTGCTCTTTCAAGGACAGCTCTTGTCAGAACTATGGCTTGCCCAAGGTCATCCAGCAGCTGCAAGTGGAGAAGTGGGGAATCAAACTTGGTTCTCCCAGGTTAGAGTCCACACACTTAAAAACTACACCAAACTGGCTCTCTAGGCATTCTGGGGGTGGGTGGGGATGTCACATGACATTCCCTATATGATGATGTGACCCAGAAGTGATGTCATCCCACTCTGATATTTGGGTGAAACTCTATGGTTTTCACCCTCAAACCATAGAGTTTGCCCAAATACCAGAGTGTCCCCGTATGACACCCCCAACACGATGACGTCACTTCCGGGTGACGGCATCATGTCGGGGACGTTGCACAGCAATGTCCCTGTTTAGGGGTGGGGTTTTCCCCACTGGCCAGCTGGTCCGCAGTGGGGAGAAGCTCCCGAAACTGGGGGACCTGGGGGCTGGCAAGCTTAGCTGTTAATGATAGGATGTTTTGGAGGCCATCCATTCATGGGGTCACCATAACGTAGCACATAATACACACAGACACACAATATTTGGTTGTTTTCAGGGAGTGCAAGCCTGTTTCTTAGGTTACTTTTCATGTATTCAAGCAGAATTGAGTGGCTGCAAAGCATTCAACAGGCATTTGAGTAGGGCTGCCAAATCGGGCCGGGGGGCGGGGAAACCCCCACTTTGGAGGCCCGATTTCCGCCATGGAGGAATCGGGCCCCAGGAGAACCCCGTCCCCGGCGTGCATGTCACTCTATGGTTTTCCCTTGTATGGCTGTGGCCCCACCCCCAGCGTGCCTACGTCACATCACGTCCGATGCAAGCCAGGAGCCCCCCGCTCCCGGCAAAGACTGATTTGGCAACCCTACGTTTGAGGCAGATGGCATACTGGCAGACAGACTGGAAGTTCAGTCCATAGGCGACTGTGACCATCAAACATGGTATGAAACACATTCATTGCAAAGTTTGTGCCAACCCCTAATCAGTTTAAACAGGCAATAAAACTCTACAGGCAATATGGACCAGCCAAGATAAACAATACCTGAAGTCAATAAAAACAAGTTAACAGAAGGCTTGGAATTAAAAAAAAAAATCCTGTTGGCCTCTTAAAAGTAGCAGATTTGGAACCAGATGAACATCTGCAGGGAGGGAGTCCCAGAGTCTGGGTGCCATGATCAAAAAGTCCCTATCATTGGTGCCGCCTCCTGCCCATTTCTGAAAGTGGGGACACAAAACTGTGGCCCTCTAAAGCTGATTTTAGCTTGTGGAAGCCATGCTTCAAATACTCCATTCCAAGACCATGTAGGATTTTGTAGTTAATAAGCAGCATCCTGAACAGTGACCAGAAGCCAGTAAAATCTTTAAAAAAATGACATAGGATATGGTCCTTACAGGATGGACACAACAAAACTCTTCTTTACATAAATAGTGGAATTTGCCACCAGAGGATGTAGTGATGGCCACAGGAATAAACAGCTTTGAAAGGGGATCAGATAAGAGTCATGGAGGATAGGTCTATCAGTGGCTACTAGCTGTGGTGACTGAGGGGAACCACCACATTCAGAAACACTAAGCCTTTGAATCCCAGAGCCAGGAAGCAACATCAGGAGTTGTTGGCCACCCCGTTGTTGGCCCTCCAGAGGAACTGACTCACCACTGTGTGAGACAGGATACTGGACTAGATGGATTATTGGTCTGATCCAACTGAGCTCTTCTTATGTCCTTACGTTCATGCATGCTTGCCAGCAATCTCACTGGAACCTTGTGGTCGGGTTCAAGCTCCCAGATATTTTTCCGACGCAGCCCCATGCAGAGAACATTACAGGAGGCTAACCTGGATGTAATCATTTGTTTCCTCCCCGCTGCTGCTGATATCCCCTTCAGCTTGTTCTTTTTTACATTGTTAATTATGAAAAACTGATGTCTGTAAGCAAATGACATTCTTAATGTATGTACTCTTGACTATTCCCTCCTCCCCCCAAAAAACCCCTGTGTACAGAAATCTGCCAGCTCGACTAGGAACTTGAGCAGAGTGGCAAAGACTATATAAGCATGATGAAGGAGACCAAAGGTTGAATCTGACGCTGAACACATGGATGATCACCCTTCAGATCAGTGGCTCCTGCGCAGAGAGGTATAATTGGCATCCATGATGACTGCGCCATAAATTCCTAAGATAAGTACGATTCTGTCTGCCCCATGCAATCCTTCTATGAGAAAGAGACGCACACGCAAGGATAATAAAAAAAAAATGAAAAGGAGCATTAATATCAATGGAGTGGAGATAAAAGGCATGAGACAGTGGCAATGATGGGTAGTTTAATTAAAAGAGACATATGGAAAAAAACATCAGACAGTAAATGATATCAAGGCATTTTATAAGTACCCAATTTAATAACCAGTTAACACAGCAAAAAAAAAGAAAAAAAGAAAAAGAAACCTTTGGTTTTTGGAGAGTCGTCGTTTCCCTTAGGTCATCAGTACACCAGATAAAGTTAAGCATTGCAAGTATTTGCACGGCTGTAGGACTGAGTGAAAAGATCTTTTATATAAAGAAGAAGAAGAAGAAGAAGAAGAAGAAGAAGAAGAAGAAGAAGAAGAAGAAGAAGAAGAAGAAGAAGAAGAAGAAGAAGAAGAAGAAGAAGAAGAGATTGGATTTATACCCTGCCCTTCACTTGGAGTCTCAGAGCGGCTTACAAACTCCTCTCCCTTCCCCTCCCCACAACAGACACCCTGTGAGGAGGGTGGGGCTGAGAGAGCTCTGACACAAACTGCTCTTTTTCAAGGACAGCTGTGCCAGAGCTTGTGACTGACCCAAGGTCACATCAGGTGACAGCAGGTGCAAGTGGAGGAGTGGGGAATCCAACCCAGTTCTCCCAGATTAGAGTCCGCACACTTAACCACTACACCAAACTGAAGGAGTGATTAAAATATGGAGTCTGCTGCAAGAGGATGTGGCGATGGTCACAGGATAGCATGCTGAGATGGGCAATACCATTTCAGACTGCAGCTGGGAGGCGACGTTTTCAGTGCTCCCTCATGTGCAAACTCTCTGCAAGGAAATAAAAAGTACATCAAGCCAAAGCTATTTTCTGCTTGGTGGAACACTGAACTCACCGGCAGTCTGAAGTGGTTCAGCTCGTTCTACCAACTCAGCTCTCATCAACTCATCGCCGCCTAGGGCTGCCAAGCCACTTCCCTCAGCCCTCAGGAGCTTTTGGAGGTGGGGCACAAGGAGAGGAAGTGCCAGCCCATGTTGTGATATCACTTTTTTGGTTTCACCTGGAGGTGAGGTCACAATGCAGTTCTCCAGAACTCTATGGGTTTGCCGTAGAATGTTGGGGAATTGCTAAAGCATTGTGATGTCACTTCTGGGTGAAACCTGGAAGCAACACTGTGACCTTGACCAGTGTCCCTTTCTCCCCATTCCCCCTCCACTGGCCATAGGGTTGCCAGCCTCCAGGTGGGGCCTGGAGACCTCCCACTTTCGCAACTGCTCTCCAGCTGACAGGAATCAGCTTCCCTGGAGAAAATGGTTGCTTCAAATGGTGTCCCATGTGGAGGCCCCTCCCCTTCCCCAAGTCCCACCCTCTCCTGGATCCACCGCCAAAGTCTCCAGGTATTTCCCAACCCAGGCCTGGCAACCCTAACTGGTCACTTCAGCACCAGTCGAGATGAGGCAGCATTGGTGGGAGTCAGTTTGCCAGCAGAACTGAACAAATGGTAAGCCTATTATCCTCAGGCATGTATAGACCAGGTCTCAGGTAAACAGGGACCACTGAAGTGTGTGGGCTTATTTTATAGGCCACACATTAAGGTTTGTAATTGTACTGTATTTATTTTAAAACTGATGTTAGTCATCCATTTGGCTCTGACCTGGATGGTCCAGGCTAGGCTGATCTAGTCAGATTCTCAGAAGCTAAGCTAGGTCATCCCTGGTTAGTATTTGGATGGGAGACCACCTAGGAAGTCCACTGTCACTACACAAAGGCAGGCACCTCTGAACATCTCTTGCCGTTAAAACCCTTCGGGGTCACTATAACTCAGCTGCAGCTTGGTGGTGCTTTCTTCCACCACAATGGACATTCGAATGGATGTAGCAATTAGTTGTAGTTGACAGGGAGTTATCATCAGCTGTACAATATAATTTGCCTAAACTTAAAACCAACCCAAACACTTGGCCTTTTCCATATTCATTGAGTTAGCCCGATATTGCTGTTGTCTGGCGTTAAAAATGAAATTAGAATAAGTACTGAAGAAATAAATTAAAAAAAGATCAGTGAGCGAGGAACTTAAATGCTGCTCATTAATCTGCCAGGGAAGCAAGATTAAAATAATTACAGTTCAAATTTTTACATAGGTTTCATTAAACTTAGCGCAGGCTTTCCAATAAAGAATTAGCCCAGGCTTTCCAATAAAGAATTGCCAGGGATGCCATCTTTGAAGGTGCATGTATTCTTGGGTTTTTTTTTAAATAGTGATATTTTAAAATGTATTAATTCCCAGACACTATGAACTCCTGCAGTATGAAGTGTTCAGGAAACTTGTTTCCCCCCCCCCCTCAATTTCAATTCTTTGGTCTTCTTTATTTGGATATTTATACCCCACTTTTCTCCAAAATGGGGACCCAAAAGAGTGTGTCACTTCATTCTCCCCTTGTTTTATCCTCACAATAACTTTGTGAGGCGGGTTAGGTTGAGAGAGAGAGAGTGTGATTGGCCAAAGGTCACTGAGTGAGTTTCCAGTGGGGGGAGGAGAATCTGAATATTGGTTCCTCAGATCCTCGTCCAGCACTCTAGCTGGCAGTCCTCACCCCCCCTACAGAAAATAAGCCTAACTGTATGTATTATTAGCATACCAGTACATTTTTGAATCTTACCTTTCCTCCAAGAAGCTCAGAGTGGCATTCATAATTCTCCTTCCACTTTATCCTCACAATACCCCTGTGAGAGAGGTTAGGCTGAGAGACAGTGACTGGCCAAGTCAACTTCAGAATTGAGGATCTGAACATAGTTGACTTCCATCAAAACACTACACCATGCTAATTCTGTGCTGCATTTCTGTACAGTCTTATGATACCCTTGTCCTATCTCTGGTTCCCTTCTACGTCTGTCTGTCATGATTTTAATTCTACATTGTCCTTCTTTGTACGTCACCATGTACATTGATGGGACCAGTGGTCATTTCCTGCAGGAGCACACAGGAGCGGAGCTCCGGAAGTAAAGAGCCCAGGGGGCGGGCACGTGCAACAAGCCCCACCCCCTGCTCCCAGCAGCCCTCAGTCAGAGCAAAAAGCAGCCAAGTAAGTTGCAGAGGGCCCCCCGGGCCCCCGGTCCAAAACAGTCCAGTGGCACCTTTAAGACCAAGTTTTATTCAGGTACAAGCTCTCCCTCCTCTGCGAGGACAGATCTGCATGCCCCCCCAATAGCTAGCAATCCAAAACAGTCCAGTGGAGCCTGAGTGGTGGGTGTTGCCTTCTGGCACACTTCGGGTGATGTCAGGGGGCGTGGCATATGCAAATGAGTTATGCTAATGAGTTATGCTAATGAGCTCCTGCACCTCTTTTTCTACGAAATGACCCCTGGATGGGACTATATCACTGTATCTAATTCTGAACATGGCTACAGAATGCGGATTAAAAAAAAACTCCACATAATGGAGCCAGGGACATATGTGGGGGGATTTTTCAACTAGTTTCTCACATGACTATGTTGTGAGATTTCAGCTACCATTCTGGGTGTTGGTAAGCAACCAGCAATCAACATTGCATTCCAAGCCTCTGTTAGCATCCTTGCAGGGTAAGGTGGAGAGAGATAGAATAAAAAGATGTATATGATAGGAAGGGGGGGGAGTTAAACCTGGAGGGGTAAGGAGCAGGAAGAAGCAACATCTAGTAGCATTCCTGTGTGTAGTATAGTTTTTAGAATTCTCTTTGTCTACAACTACCTAGGACCGGTAGAGGATCCCTGATTAGATCTCTTGTGCTTTTGAAAAGCTCAGCAGCTGGGGTTGGATGGGTGGGATGGGAACCACAGTTCTGAGACAGAGGGAATTAATCCTTTCCCCTGGATAGCTTTAATGATTTAAATGTCTCTGTGTGGTGCTGTTTTACTATGTGATTGAAAATCATCATAGGTAACTTGAGAGAGGCAGTCTGTCTTTATTGCACCAAATGAACAAGCCATAGCAACAACAATGATTCCACGAAAACAGAAACAAGAAATCTCCAGAAATTGTCATAGGAAAAATTAAAAGACACAATGATCGTTTATACCATATAGTACCTAGACATTAGCCCCAAGGAGGGGAGATATGATATAAAGTGTTAAAAATCGTGTGTGGGGACCAAGAGCTAACTCCCCAACAGTGCCACAGGCTTGATTTGAAAGTTCCCAAAGCCAGTGTGGGGTAGTGGTTAAGAGTGCCAGACTAGTATCTGGGGGACCCAGGTTTGAACCCCCACTTGTGCCATGGAAGCTCGCTGAGTGACTTTGGTCCAGTCACAGTCTCTCAGCCTAACCTACCTCACGGGGTTGTTGTGAGGATAAAACAGAGAAGAGGAGAACAATGTAAGCCGTTTTGGGTCCCCATTGAAGAGAAAGGTGGGGTACAAATCAATTAAAGAAATAAAAGTTATTAGCATTTTTGTTGTTGTATTTGCTTTGTTCTTAAATGGAGGAATATCTGGACAGAGATCTTCTGCTTTGCCTTCTACTTTGGCTTGGCATGTACGTATTTCTGGAACCAAAGTTTAGTGTGTTTCCAGAGGGGCTGGTACAGAGATCAGCCAACTTGGACCCTAGTCTGGGTGACGTGCATGCGGCGCGCACACGCTTAGCATGTGCGCGCTAGAGACGCCGTCCGGGAGCCCCCCGCCGTGAGAACAAACGGATTTGGCAACCCTAGCTCCCTATATTGAGCAAGGCCGAAGTAGCAGGACTGGGAGGTTGTCCGCCAGGGCGGGCAATCTGGTAAGTCTACCATCCTACCACTTCAGAATTCTACCACCTCATTGTGTTGCATGTATAAACCAGGCCTTGGTTGGCAAGTCATTTTAAACAAGTCCCACATTTTGAGCAGAATATGGACTGCCGGGCCAGTTTTAGCATGGGGGGGGGAAGGAAAGTTTGCTCATTTATCAGAACTCTGGGAAAGCCTGTGTGAGTGCCATTTCTTCTATGATTTGTTTCACATATGACCTTCAGTCTCATCTTGCTTTTTTCCACGCAGCCCTGCATTTATTAATGCCACAGCTCCTCCCCTACAAAATATGGGCCAGTGAAACAATGTGCAATCCAGTGTGGCTGAACACTGGAATCCAAAGTCTCAGAAGTTTGTCACCGAAATAATAATGGTTTTCAAGCCACTAAAAAGATTCAGATGTTTATTAATATGATTTACTGTAGCGTTGTTTTCATTTAAGGGCGATCGGTTTTATTAGGACAAACACTAATGCAACATCAACACAGAAGATGAAATTGTGTTTCTGTTCTGTTTGGAACATAGGGCTTAATTATAACCTATTGGTTGATTTTTTTTTTTGTCTTTTGCCATTTTAATTATGATCATGTATTATACTTCTGTACTGTTGCCATTCAACGGGACAATAAAACTTAATTAACAAAATAAGGAACATAGAAAACTAAAGATGGAAATACCTATTAGATCATGCAGTTAGATCCCCAAGCCAGCCAAAGGGTTGTTCCTTCCAGTGAATGTATCTGAATTAACATTTTTCCACAAACCAGCCACAACAGAGATCTACCAAAACTTTCAAGTTTGCTGCTTTTATCTTCAAAAGGACAGAGTTTGGCTATGCCACCCCCCAGTATGAAAGGGGGCGAAGTTCACTATCAGAGAGTAATGAGGAAAACACCACAGATGGCTTATGAAATGCCTGCATGGCCTATAAATGTGACATATCATGGATGGTTCCTATTAATGTTACTGCCCAAATTCATTGTGTTTGGTGGTTATAGCTCAGTGGCAGATCATATGTTGTGCTTGAAGAAGGTCTCAGATTTATCCCCTGGCATTTCCAGTTAAAAAAAAGAATCTCAGGGCCAAATGAAATGTTACTGTTTTGAAATAGTTGGGTCTGGGTTCTGGATCCAGCTCGTATTCCCAGCAGCCACACAGCAGCTGGGAAGAAAGGCTTTTTAAAAAAGGTAGGGCGCTAACTGGTTCCCCCCTCCCCCCCAAGGTGCATTCTTGTGTGAAAGCTGCTCTGAGGAAAAGTTATTTCACCAGTTTTGCTGCTCCACATGCACAGGTATTCCACACGGAACAGCAACATTGGTGAAATAACTTCCCCTGTGCAATCTTTGTGTGGGAAAACAGCTCTGGGGAGGAGCATGGTGTTGAGTGCCAGGGTGGTGTAGTGGTTAAGTGCACGGACTCTAATCTGGAGAACTGGGTTTGATTCCTCACTCCTTCACATGAAGTTTGCTGGGTGACCTTGTGTACTGGCTTGCAGGCTCTGAGTATCCGGTGCCAGAAGTCAGGGGTCCAGAAGTTAAGCAATGCAGAGTCGTTAAGTCCAAGGTCAGGGGTCCAGAAGTCAGGCAAAGCATAGATGGTGGCTTAGCATCTATTGTACACATTGCATCCATGCCTAACAGCCTCTCTTGGCTGGTTTTTATAGCACCACCATGCCTAAGGGTCATGCTTGCAGCCAGCTGCTCAGAGGCAATCCTGCAACTACTCATCATTGTTATCAGCAAGCAGCTGGCATGGGGCCAGGAGGCGTGCACTTTGCCTTCTTGTCTGTAGCTCTGTTTGATGTAGTGGTTAAGTGTGCAGACTCTAATCTGGGAGAACCAGGTTTGAGTCCCTACCCCTCCACTCACAGCTGCTGGATGTCCTTGGGCAAGCCATAGTTCTGGCACAGCTGTTCTTGAAAAGAGCAGTTTCTGTCAGAGCTCTCTCAGCCCCACCTACCTCACAGGGTGTCTGTTGTGGGGAGGGGAAGGTAAAGAAGTTTGTAAGCTGCTCTGAGACTCTGAGTGAAGTGCGGGGTATAAATCCAATCTCTTATCTTCTTCTGTTCTCAGGCTCTGTCTGCAGCACTCTAAGGATGTGGGTAATACTGGTGGGCTGGGAATGGCCAACTGAGGTTTACCTGCTGAATCAAGGCTAGACGGTGTCAGTGGCTCTGCACCAGCTGTTTGGCTGTGAATTCTGACAAGCCTGCAGCTCATTTTGCTGCTGGTCAGCTTCTCCTGTTAACTCAAGGCTGGCTACATGGGGCTCCTCTTCTCCTGAGGAGTCCTCACTATTGATGAGCCCTGGCTGACCCACAATACCTTGGGCTAGTCACAGTTCTCTAAGAACTAGGGATGGGCATAAACTGGCTCATGAACTAAAGTCTGTGAAAGTTTCCATGAACTTTCAAGCTGTTTGTGGAGTTTTGTGTTGGTTCGTGAGTGGATACATTTCCAGACAGACTGTCTCTGCTCAATCTAAACTTCAAAGCAATGGGGGGGACTTGGAGATCATGTAGAGGAACATCCAGGAGAGGTCCCCTGTGACTTTGATGTTTCTAGCTTGCACAGGATCAATTCTATACAATCCTGAACCTTCTGAACCTGTGCCTTTCAAAAATGACTGCCTGTCATTTTTGGCGGTCATTTTGACAGGTGCAGATTCAGGAGGTTCAGAAGTTTATAGAATAGATTCTGTGTAAACTAGAGAGACCAAACTCAAAGGGGGCCTTCCTCAGGTGCTCTTTTACATGCCCTCCAAGGTTGGTGCCCCTAGCTTGCACTGGACCCCTTCTATACACTCCTGAACCTGTGACTGACAAAATGACTGCCCGTCATTTTAACAGGCACAGGTTTAGGAGGTTTAGGAGTGTATAGAATGGATCCTGTATATGTTAGAGACACCAAACTCACAGGGGATCTCCAGCTGAATTTCCTTTACCTGCCCCTCATATTTTGTGAGGATTGGATTTACGGGGTCTGAGTTATAGCCCCCCAAAGAAGGTGCCTCCAGGAAAGTGCAGTCTGAGAAAATGACCACCTGTCTTTTCCTGAGAAAGCACTTTCCTGGGGCACCCTCTTTTGGGAGGTTGTAACTCAAGCCCTGTAAATCCAATCCTCACTAATCTTGGAGGGCGGGTTTAGGAGAGTCAGACAGAGATCGCCTGCAAGATTGGTATCTCTAGCTTGTACAGGATCCATTCTACTCGGTCATGAACCTCACAGAACTGAACCAGTTCATTTGGCTGCTAAAAGTTCGTGATGGTTCGTGGTTCACTAACCGGGCATGCCACGAACCACAAACCAAACTGCATTTTCCCAGTTCATGCCCATCCCTACTCAGAACTCTTTCAGCCCCATCTACCTCATAGCGTACCTGTTGTGTAGAGAGGAAGAGAATGTGATTGCAAGCCGCTTTGAGTCTCCTGAAAGTAGAGAAAAGTAGGGTATAGAAACCTACCGTTCGTCAAAAATCCTTCCTCTTCCCATGGTGTTGTTCTAAGACTGTTTGCGCTCTCCTTTCACCACAGCCTCCTTACTTAAACCTCACTTCATCTTCAGTCTCATAGAAAAGATATGTAAAATTCAACGGGGGATTTATTAAACAGAGGAAATTGCCATTTTCATCATCTTATATGGTATATGATGCTTAATGGGGCTTTATAAAAGGACTGTTAGAGATTAACCTCTTATTTTTCTTATGTAAAGAAATCGTCTTACCATCTGTGCAAATGCCAGGTCTCTCTCACTGACAAATATATTCATGGGCACCTCCTTCCTAATGGCTCTAAACAAAGAACACTTTTGTTTATTTATTTATTATTATTATTATTATTATTATTTCGACTTTTACCCCACCCTCCCCACCAAAGCAGTTCCCAAGGTTTTAAATGTTTAATTCCTGTTCCATAATCAATATTCATGGAAAGAAATATGGCTGCTTTGGAGGGTGGACTCTATGGCTTTATACCCTGCTGAAGTCCCTCCCCTCCCCAAACCCCACCCTCCTCAGGCTCCACCCCCAAAATCTCCAGGTATTTCCCAGCCTGGAGTTGGCAACCCTACACATGAAGTGCATAATCTTTTTTTTTTTTTTGCAGGCACCTTAATTCATGAGCTTGATGGATTTATACCCCCCCGCCTTCAGCTCAGAATGGTGCCTTCCATGGTTACAATTCCAGAGAGGTTAGGCTATTGCTGTGAGAATAAACAGGAGTCTCACTTTGAGGACTGGCTACATTTTGTTTCAGCAGCACAATATCCGGAGCAATAATAGTTGCAAACTGTTTTAATAGCCGTAGAAAAGAGCAAGAGTCCAGGAGCACCTTAAATACCTGGCAGGGCAGGAGCTTCTGTGAGTCACTGCTCACATCTTCAGAGAGCAGCGACTCACAAAAGCTCACACCCTGCCCCAAATTTTGTTAGTCTTTAAGGTGCTCCTGGATTGTTCTTTTCTACTGCTACAGACAGACTAACATGGGTACCAGAGTTCCCTCTAAGCTGAGTTAGTGTGAGCTAGGTCATAATTTTTTAGCCTCCAATTCACATATTTTTATCTTCGCTCAGGAAGGAGGGCTCCAGAGCAAATTAATTGACGCAGCAGCCAAATCGCCCGCTCACAACTTTAACGCCAGTAGCTCACAGAGTAGAATTTTTGCTCACAAGACTCCACAACTTAGACGGAGCGTTGACGGCTACCCATCTTGATCTATCTTCATGTGCTTATTGCTGTTCTCCCTTTTCAGAGGCACCAGAAATTATATATCGTAAGAACATACGAAGAGCCCTGCTGGATCAGAGCGATGGTCCACCTAGTCCAGCATCCTGTCTCACACAGTGGCCAGCCAGTTCCTCTGGAGGGCCAACAACAGGGCATAGAGGCCGAGACCTTCCCCTGATGTTGCTTCCTGGCTCTGGGATCCAGGGGATTGGTGCCTCTGAACGTGGAGGTTCCCCTCAGTCACCATGGCTAGTAGCCATTGATAGATTTATCCTCCATGAATCTATCTAATCCCCTTTTCAAGCTGCTTATTCCTGTGGCCATCACTACACCCTCTGGAAGCGAATGCCACATTTTAATCACTCTGTAAAGTATGATTTCCTTTCGCCCCTCAGCTTCATTGGGTGCCCTCGAGTCGGAGTATTTTGGGAGAAGGGAGAAAAATGCAGATGCAGTTCACTGGATGAAACGTTTTGGTAGAGTTTTTGGAATCCACATTCCTGGAATATGCGTTATAATACTACAAGACTAGATTTGCGTCAACATTTTCATTTCTCATTTATTTAAAGCATTGCTATGCCGTCTTTCCACCCAAATAGGCAGTATTTATTTATTTAGAACATACTGAACAGTCTACATTTTAGTCATAATATCCTGTATTTGAATCATAAAGATGTATAATATTTGCAGCAACTAGGTTCTCTTCCTTGTTTGTATAGTTCTTACCAGCTGAGTTGGCTTCTGTTAGAGAAGAGATTGGATTTATACCCTGCCCTTCACTTGGAGTCTTAGAGCAGCTTACAAACTCCTTTCCCTTTCACTCCTCACAACAGACACCCTGTGAGGTAGGTGGGGCTGAGAGAGCTCTGAAAGAACTGTCCTTGAGATACCAGCTCTGACAGAACTATGGCTTGCCCAAGGTCATCCAGCAGCTGCAAGTGGAAGAGTGGGACTCTGGGGCAAGTGATGCTCTGTCTTCTTGGTGCTTGGGGGGGGGGGTCAACAGTGGGAGGGCTTCTAATGTCCTGGCCCCATTGGTGGACCTCCTGATGGCACTGGTATTTCTGGCCACTGTGTGATACAGAGTGTTGGGCTGGATGGGCCTTTGGCCTGATCCAACACTGGCGTCTCTTATGTTCTTATGACAGAGCTATGGCTTGCCTAAGGTCATCCAGCAGCTGCATATGGAGGAGTGGGGAATCAAACCCCGTTCTCGCAGATTAGAGTCCGCACACTTAACCACTACACCAAACTGTCTCCCAGCACCAATCAATCCACCTCCCAAAGTGTCAAAAGGTGGTAGTGGAAAGTATCTGTCAAGTCGCAGCCAACTTACAGTGACCTCATAGGGTTTTCAAGGCATGAGGCATTCAGAAGTGGTTTGCCATTGCTTGCCTCTGTGTAGCAATCCTGGACTTCCTTCATGGTCTCCCATCCAAGTCCAAGCCAGAGCTGCCCCTGCTTAACTTCTAATATCTGATGAGATCAGGCTAGCCTGGGCCATCCAGGGCAAGGCTGCATTTTGCATAGCACGTGTTCCCTCTTCTTTCTATGTTGTGTAACTGATTTATGTTTAGTTGTTACATGTGAGGGGTTGGGTGAGGCTTAGCGACTGTGGCCACCTTCAGATCTTGGAATCTGTGCACTGTTCATTTCACAGCTCTGGTGGGAAATGACATATATGCCACATGGTGGTTAAACAATGAGGATGATGAATACATATTCCACACACGACAGGACATATTTCTCAACATGTGAAATCATGTTTGAGATCTTCCCCTGCTTAAATCCAAACAGATGAAACCAGTTTCAGAATTTTGTGGGAACTTGGATTCCCTCCATTGACATGGACCACAATTTGAGCCCCTTAATTTTAGACTCAAACAATGGTTCTTCCTGGAGCAAAAATGTGGAAATGTTGACAAAGGCTAATTGGCACTATATGCCAACCATATGGAAATTTCCTATTAATGAGTTGCCTTAAATAGCAAAATTAATCCTTTGTTGCTGCCCCCTTTTAGAATTCATGGGCAATTCAGTGTTGTTGTTGTTTTAAGTATCCTAGAATAAAATTTCAAATTGTCCAATGTGGAAACACAAAATACAAACACTGGCTAGGATTACTTGCACTCAATGAAAAGAAATGGGAGCCAGAAAACAAAAAATTAAGGAAGAATTTGATGCCAAGGAATGCTAGCTCAGGTGGAGTGGCGGGCATCACACAAAAGGCCTGAGTTCTTTCATATTCGACCTGCTGAGAATCATTTTGTCAATCAGACACTGCTGAGTTGTAGCCAGAGGCTGAAATCCTCTGCACAGTTAGACTGTTTAGAACACATTCACTTTTATGGGACTCAAGCAACGTAATTGTTTGCCACCATAGGAAGGTTGCAGTGGAATCACCAATTAGACGTTCTCTAAATAGGTCAAAGCAGTGTGCAGTGGCAGTGAAAATGCAAATTCCTTACTAGGGATTATTAGGGAAGGGATTGAAAATAAAATGGCTGTAATCATAAGGCCTTTGCAAAAATTGCTGCCTTTGCATTTGGAACGTGTGTAATTCTTGTTTCCTGAAAGTGTAGCTTAGAACTGGAAATGGTGCAGAGAAAGGCAACATAAAAGATCAGAGGGCTGGAACACCTTCCCTACAAAGAAAGGTTAGAGTATTTAGGGATTTACTTGTTGGGTTAGAAAAAGGATAGCTTGAGGTCTAATTAGACAGGATACTGGGAGTTCCATGAGTGGGGCCCCAAGGCATTTTAATAACTGCTGAATGGGGTCTAACGGCAGTTAAGACTTCAACATGGGGCAGCATTGCCTGCAACTGGCGGAAGGTTTGGGGAAGGGGAAATGTGAGGGTGGAAGCATCATCGTGATGACAGCACTTCCAGGGGAAACCCAGAAGTTATGGTGGGTAGCTCTAGGGATAGCCAGATACTCTGTGGTAAAACCAGAGAATTTCCAATAATTCCTAGAGCTACCTGTCATCACTTCCAGATTTTCCCTAGAAGTGATGTTGTCTTGCTGGTGCTGGTGCATTTTTAACCCCCCCACAACCTTTCCATGCGGTGATGGATGACAGGAGCTCCGAGTGAGGGACTGAGGGTCAGGAGACTGACTCAATGCAATTTACCATCATTCCAGTCTGAAATCACTCCACAGAGTTGCTGCTTTCCCAACTGAAGAAATCATAACAACAAATAAAAAACTTGGGGAGATACAATGATGGATGATATGATTATGCAGTTGGTTCCCTTCCTCAAACGCAACGACTTTGCAACAGTGATCCACGCAATGGTTACCTCGAGATTAGACTACTGTAATGCTCCCTACATGGGGCTGCCCTTGTTACAGATCTGGAAGCTACAGCTAGTGCAAAATGTGGTGGCCAGGCTTTTGATGGGTCTCCCCATGCGGGAACATTGTGCTGAAAGCATTGCACTGGCTACCAATAGCATACTGAATCCACTTCAAGGTGCTGGTTCTTACCTTTAAAGCCCTTAATGGTCAGGGGCCGACATACCTGAGGGACCGCATTTCCCCACATGTTCCCCAGAGAGCACTGCGGTCAGGTTCCCAACATCAATTGACCCTCCTGGGACCTAAAGCTGCCAAGCTGGCTATAACTAGGGCCAGGGCCTTTTCAGTGGTGGCTCCATACCGGTGGAATGAGCTCCCGGATGAGATCAGGGCCCTGCAGGACCTTATGCAGTTCTGCAGGGCCTGCAAGACAGAGCTCTTCCATCAGGCTAACTAGGAGCCGCTGCCCCCCCAATAATTAATTGTGAGTCCCGCTCACCGGAACTGTCATCAACAGCCTGAGTCGGCCACATAAGAAGAAACAGACCAAGGAGCGGATCAACAAATATCGTTAGCACTAATTTTGCCAGACTAATTGTACTAGCACTTTACATCATCTGGATTCTTTTAGATGGCTTTATGATTGTTTTAATGGTTATTTAGTGTTTCAATTTTTGTAAGACGCCCTGAGCCTGCCCCGGCTGGAAGGTCAGGGTATAAATTTGACAAATAAATCTCCCAATGTTTCTCATCTAGCTAGGCCCTAAAATATGTGCGTGACATGATGCGGAGAGTGCAGAAAGATGGATTTCTTTTCCCTTTTTTCATAATATTTGGGCTTTTCCAATGAAGCTAGTTGGCAGTAGATTTCTTCACACAGCACAATATTAGTTTGTGCAGTTTGCTGCCTCAGGATGCGATGATGGCCACTGGCTTAGATGGTTTTGAATGAAAGTGAATTGAAGCCATTAGCCATAATAGCTGAGCGGAAGCTCCAGATCCAGAGGCAGTATACCTGTCTACAAGAAAGGGAAGTGGTATAGCCTTTGTGACTTGCTGGGGTGTAGGGTGGTGACAACTGCACTCAAAAAGTTGTCGGGTAGTCTGTGTCAGGAAAATCAAAAGCAAATCCATGGCTACCTTAAAGACTAAACACATTTCTTTCTGCTTAAGTTTTCATAAATTACTTTATCATATAAAGGGGTATATATAACCTCTGGACATCTATCCTTATCTCCTGTGGATGTATATCCCATGATTCTGGTGAAGTGAGTTCTTATTCATGAAAGCTTATGTAGAAATATATTTGGTTAGTCTTAAAGGAGCCACTAGACTCCTGTTTGATTCTGATGCTGCACTGTGGCTTAAAAATAAACAAAATGGAGGACACGTAGTTCTTTACAAGGAGTTCCCAGTGTTCACTCCTACTGCTTCGGCTACTGGTAGCGAGAGATGTCATAAGGTGGAGGGTAGGGTTTGGATGTGTGGGATTGAGCAATAAAGATAGAAACCTGATAGCAACAAGGCACACCGTTTCTGAAAATGCTTAGAAACCACACCATTGGAAAAGCCAAGGGGGGCAATTGCCCCACATCTCACACATGGAAAAGGGGCCATGTCACTATTGTCAAAAACAGGTAATAGACAACTGGGCTAGCAGTCAAGACTGATCATGATCTGCCATCTCTACAGAATGGGATAAGCCCTGCTGGCTCAGACCAGTGGTCCATCTCGTCCAGGATCCTGTCTCACACAGTGGCCAACCAGTTAATCTGGCGGGCTAAAAAAAAAAAAAAGGCCATAGAGGTATTGCCTCCTACCACTTCTTTTGGTGATCTCATACATGAGTTTGTTCCAAGAAAAGTTGGGGAAAGACATAACTTCCATAATAACCTCATTATAGTTTATTGGTATGTGTAAACAACTTCTTTAACTTGTTTACATTAGTTGATGAAATGGGAATAGAAGATCTTGTTGGACAAAGGAATGCTGCTCTTTGCTAGCCAATCGAATCCATTATTTTTTTCTTTCAATATAAAAACAATATACTGTTTTATTCAATTCTAGTGTCAAATATAGATTGTTTTTGAAAAGATATGTACGTCTAGTTGATTCCAACTGAAAAAAGTGGCATAGGCATAGATGAAGGAAGAAGGAAAGGGAGCTTCTAGGACTCTTACAATGCCATCCAAAGCAGTGTTACATCCGTCTAAGCCCATTTATTCCAATTGACTTAGAATGGTGTAACTGTGCTTAGGCTGGCACTGTCAAGAGTCTAAAAACTGCTTGAACCAAGGGCTTTTTTCCCTGGGAGGATGCACCGGAGTTCTGGAACCTCTTCAACAAAATTCTTTTTAAAATGTTTAAAAGTTCATGAGTTTTCGGTATACAGACTGAAAACTTCATTTCTCTCTTGAGAGTTCTGGCACCTTCCACACACAAAAAAAGCCCGGGCTTGAA
This sequence comes from Gekko japonicus, assembly GCF_001447785.1. Classification (NCBI taxonomy): domain Eukaryota; kingdom Metazoa; phylum Chordata; class Lepidosauria; order Squamata; family Gekkonidae; genus Gekko; species Gekko japonicus. The sequence goes on along the minus strand of NW_015176505.1, from coordinate 58,483 downwards.
CCATACCCAAAACATTCAGGGCTCCAATGTGGTTCACACAAACTATAAAAAAAGACTGCACAAAACCTGCCTTTTCTTTCTTTTCCTCACATTCCAATTCTAGAAGAAGAAGAAGAAGAAGAAGAAGAGATTGGATTTATACCCCGCCCTTCACTACCCAAAGGTGTCTCAGAGCAGCTTACAAACTCCTTCCCCTTCCCCTCCCCACAACAGACACCCTGTGAGGTGGGTGGGGCTGAGAGAACTCTGACACAAACTGCTCTTTTTCAAGGACAGCTGTGCCAGAGCTTGCGACTGACCCAAGGTCACATCAGCAGGTGCAAGTGGAGGAGTGGGGAATCAAACCCGGTTCTCCCAGATTAGAGTCCGCACACTTAACCACTACACCAAACTGGCTTTCTAGGAGAGAAAGGAAAGAATCAGCTTATTGTCACAACTAGGAAAGCAATAAGATTGTAATGTTCCCCTTTGCGTGCCGGTCAGAAATAGGGCAGTCACTCTGGTTCCTACTCTTAAGTTCACACAGCAGAGACAGGTGCATTCAAAACAACATCTATTTATTAGCAAGAGGGTGCAGGGATGAAAGCAACTGGTTTCAGGATAGTAAAGGTAAAGGTTTCCCTCGCTCGAAAGTCAGTCGAATCCGACTCTAGGGTTGCGGTGCTCATCTCCATTTCGAAGCCAAAGAGCCAGCGCTGTCCAAAGATGTTTCCATGGTCATGTGGCCAGCATGACTAAACGCCAAGGCACACAGAATGCTGTTACCTTCCCACCAAAGCAGTACCTATTTATCTACTTGCAATTTCTTGCTTTTGAACTGCTAAATTGGCAGGAGCTGGAACCAGAGATGGGAGTTCACTCTGTCATATGGCACTCGGGTCTCGAACTGCAGAACTACCGACCTTCCAGCCTGCAGTTCAGCGTCTTAACCACTTGAGCCACCACAGCTCCTTGGTTTCAGGATAAGGGGGCTCATATAGCCTACAATGTTTACCATTGTCTCACTTCTTAAAGTGTTACAACAATCAGAACCCAGCAGGGATTCCACCGTATAAGAGTAAAACAACTCACACACAACTATCAGAGGCTAGGAAGCAGAGTATTCCATGGTAAAATATACCATAAATACACTCCAAAGAAAGGAAGAGTTGGACCACAGAGACCAGTTTTTCTCCAGGCATATAGCTTAAGCCACAAACAGTGTCATTCAACAAGATTTTGGGGGTATAAGTTTTCCAAAGTCAAAGCTCCCCTCATCAGAGCTTTGACTCAAGAGAGCTGATACCCCCATTTTTTTAAAATTATCAATACAGTATTTATTAACTTCCCCCTCTGAGCCAGACAGATGTGGTTAACAGATGGGCTCTCCTTATCTGCTACAGAACAATCAGGTCAGAGCACACATGAGACTAAACAGGGATGAGAGGGGCGCGCACGGCAGGGAGGATGAGGCATGCCGCCATCAGGCAGAACAGCCCCACGGCCTCGGACAGTGCAAACCCTGGGATGGCAGAGGAGAAGAGCTGCTGCTTCGGGCGTTCTGGCATAACCAATGATGAGACTGCCCAATACGGTCCCAATGCCAGCGCCACATCCACAGTGGCAGCTCCAGCGCCAATAAACTTGGTGGCAGTTTCAATGTCCCTGGAGATTGCACCCCCAACGTGCTACGTCATGCGTCACTTCCGGTGATGTTCTGGCAGTGCGCGCGCGCAAAGCGCGCATGCACAAACATCCCCAGCCAGCTTCCGGAGCGAGAAGACGCTCCCCCCGCCGGTGAGTGATTTAGATTTGGCAACCCTAGTCTACTTTGTGAACTACTCGCATTAAAGTTGTGAGTGAGCGATTTGGGTACTGCATAACTTAGTTTGCTCTGGAGCCCCATCCTTCCTGAGCGAAGACAAAAATGTGTCAGCCGGAGGCTAAAAAGCTGTGAGCTAGCTCACACTAACTCAGCTTAGAGGGAACACTGATGGCTACCTTCTGGAACCAGGGGCCTGCATACCGCCTCTCCCTTAATGAGCTCCGAAGAGTGTTATGATCTGCTAAGCAACATCTGCTGGTGGCGCCCAGCCCCAGGGCTGTCTGTCTTGCCTCAACTAGGGCCAGGGCTTTTTTGGAACTCTGCCACCAGGCTTTTAGTGGAGGTGGTGGGCATCCTCCTTTTATCTATCTATTGGGCCTCCCCTTCAGTGGATCAGAGCTGAGTAATGTCTGGAAACCAGTTGTGATAGGTCAATAGATAGATAGGCTCTGATTAGATATATAGGAATCGCACTGTATTTTATCTGATGTATTTTAACTGTTTCTAATTATTTGTATATTAATATTTGATGGAACCTGCCCTGAGCCTGCTATGCGGGGATGGTGGGATGCAAATCCAATAAATAAACAAACTATCCTCAGAAGAGTTATGCCCATCAAAGGCCATTGATTTCAGTGGACTTAGAAGGGTGGTAAAGGTAAAGGTTCCCTTGCTCGAAAGCCAGTCGAGTCCGACTCTAGGGTTGCGGTGCTCATCTCCGTTTCAAAGCCGAAGAGCCAGCGCTGTCCGAAGACGTTTCTGTGGTCATGTGGCCGGCATGACTAAACACCAAGGCGCACGGGACGCTGTTACCTTCCCACCGAAGTGGTCCCTATTTATCTACTTGCAATTTCTTGCTTTCGAACTGCTAGGTTGGCAGGAGCTGGAACTAGAGACGGGAGCTCACTCCATCATGTGGCACCCGGGTCTCGAACTGCTGAACTACCGACCTTCCACAGCCTGCAGTTCAGCGTTTTAACCACTTGAGCCACCGCAGCTCAAGGGTGGTACTGCCAACCTAATTTTGATCTCTTCTAGGTCTTGTAGGTCTGACCTCTTCAAGATCCAGTTTGGAAAAGGGGTGTCGATGCCTGGCTCTCTCAATGTGAACAACACTGACCATTATTTCCCGTCTTAAAGTGTTACATCTAAGTTTTGCTTCAGCGCCCTTCCTGATGATCCCTTGATGAATTCTCTGGGTTAGTAATTTAATTGCTGCATTGACCTTGATGTCAGAACAGGCTTTTTAAAAAAAAAATAAAGCAAGATGTGACTTTGTGTCTTGTTCAGATAATTCTCTTTAACAATTTCTCTGCTGCTGCTGTTTTTATTCAATGCGTCATTGTTAAAATTTTAATTGATTGCCCCCCTTGTCTTACTACCATTCATCTCTTACATATCAAGGCTAATAACAAGGCATATATCTAATACGACACTACACTGTACATTTTATTGGTTATATAATAGTTTAAATGTGATAGCTTAGAAATGTCTTGTAGTTTAGCAATGGTTCTAAGACTTTTACAAAGAATCATGGGTCTTGTGGTTTTGCAATGGTTCTAATACTTTTGCAAATAAGTATGGAACTCAAAGTTTTCCTGCAAAGAATCATGGGTCTTGTAGTTTTGTGAAGGTTTTAAGACCCCTCTGTCAGAGATCCTTAGCCCCCTGCTAAACCAGTAGATATGGGGTCAATATAGGGTTGCAAGGTCCTTCCTGGCAACTGGTGGGGGATGGGGGGACTTACCAGTAGAAAGAAGGCAGCTTAGGCCACATCACTGACATTGCACAGGAAGTGATGTCATTATGCCAACGACTTCTGGGTGATGCTCTGGTATCTGGGTAAAAATTCTATAGCAGAATCAGCTTCTACCATAGAATTTTTGTCTAAATACCACAGCATCACCCGGAAGTTGCTGGTGTATTGACATCACTTCCTGTGTGACAATGCAACATGGCTTGGGCCTTCTCCTTTCTACTCACAAGTCCCCCCACTGGCCAGCTGATCAGCTGTTGGGGGGCAGGGCCTAGCAGCGGGGGATCCTTGCCTCCACTGGGGGGGGGGTCTGGCAACCCTAGGTCAGTATCACTTGTGGAGCAAAGTTAAGCAGGAAACCAGATCGCCAAATGGAAAGTACACCTTTTTCAATACAGTATTTATCAGGATTGTACTTACTAGTGGGCATGGAGGTCATCTGAAAAACCTGTTTCAGACCCATAAAAAAGCTCCCTCCCTTTTCACCATTCACATATAGAAATGGGCACAAATCAGTGCAAACCCTTTAGAATTTGGTTTCTTACATTCTCCACCCAATCTTTTCTGGCATTATCCTCACCGACCTCAAAGTGCATCATTTTATCGAACCCAGGCACATACGCACTGTTTCACCGTTTTGTTGATGAGTGACTTTGGGACATTCACTCCCTCTCACCCTAAGCAACTTCATAAGGTTGTTGTAAGGATAATACATGGAGGGGAGGACTATGCACACCACCTTGAGTTGCTTGAATGAGGAACTGGGTGAAACATGAAATAGACAAGAAATACATTATGATCAAGACATAGGGATGCCAGCCTCCAGGTGGGAACTGGGGATCCTCTGGAATTACAGTTCATTTCCAGACTACCAAAATCCATTCCTCTGGAGAAAATGGATGCTTTGGAGGGTGGACTCTATGACATTGTACCCCACTGAGGTCCCTGTCCTTCTCAGGCTCCATTCTCAAATCTCCAGGAGTTTCCCAGTCTGGATCTGGCAACTGTTCCCGCCCCATCCCCCACTGGAGGCCACCTGGCAACCCTATCAAGACTTGATGGCATATTTCAAGGAGCTGTAAATGAAAGACTGTGCAATCCTAAACAGAGTTGCACCCTTCTAAATCCATTGAAGTCAAGGGATTTAGGAGGATGTAACTCTGTTTAGGTTTGTACTGTAAGCATATGCAGGGAGATGAGGAACTCACAGATGCATATACAAGGTAAAGACCCTAATTTTTCCCCAACTGGTTACTTGTTTATCTTTTTAAAAAAGCTTTGTGATATTTAGTATTTTAAACAGCTTTGTGATATTTAGTTTTTTTTTTTTTAATGAAATCTGCCTCCCAGGGGATGGGGAAACCTCCCCTCCCAATCCCAAGTATTCTACGAGAAAGTACTCTGAGAGATTAAACAGTCTGCTTTACCAAAGCCCTGCTCTGCCCCAGGAGCATCCGAGACACTTAATTACCGTTCACAACGAATAGCTGTCTATATTCTAATACAGGATCTGAAGAATTTGGCTGACATTCTGTCAGGTAGATCATGGGATTAAGAGTGTTTTTACTGATTTTCTGTTTCTTCCCTGAAGGACTGAAATGTCTATTAGGAATAGCTAATGGAACACAGAGGCTATTTTAGATCAATGTGGGTAACAATGGAGAATGTTGGATTCTGCATCCATGCCTACCTGTCTGCAATAACCAAGGCTTCAAGGCCCTCTGTCCAAACCTGTTCATACAATTATCCAGAAATAACCAACAAGAATCCTAGTGAGAAACTCTGCAGCCCCAGGGTGTGGCTGGAGGGTAAACTGGGCAGCCACCTTACTGGGGTTAAGCAGGCTGGGACTGATAAGTGCCTGTAAGGCATTGGGTACTGTTAAGTATGACACTTAACTCGGAGGAACAGTTCAACAAGTGATTTCAGCTTTATTCAGTGAGAACAGCATAAAGGCTCAGCCTTGTAAGGACTAGACCAGCTAGACAAATTCCATAGGCAAGAATGGTAACTTATATACAATCCTGGCTGGGATAGCCACACCTACAATGTTTACAGCATCCAATCACATTAGGTACATTACATCCAATCATAATCAAGAGTTAACGTCCAATCCAAACCATTCCCTCCAGAATGCACACCATTGGTCAGTATTTTCAATCCGCATAATGAGTGAAGCTAGATTGTGCTTTACCATTATGTCTCTCAAGACATAACAGGTGCCCTATTTATGCCACTCTCTGGTGGTAACTGTTGGAGAGGTGACAGCGGTTTCATTAATGTAACTGCTTACACAACACAGGGTGTATTTAGTCCATTTGAACTCTAGAGAGAGCTGTAGAGTATTCTGTCTACTGTTCAGAGCTTACTGAATGCATCTCTTGTTTTTTCTCCCCCTGCAGCTTGTTGTGCTTGCTTTCTGCTTGTAAATTATGGTGGGGAAAAGGTCTCCCTGCTGATGAAAGGCCCTACAGTTAGTTAAGGTAGATTCGGGTGGAGCAGCCGTGTTGGTCCGAAACAGCAGAACAAAGTTTGAGTCCAATGGCACTTTTAAGACCAACAAAGTTTAATTCAAGGCCTAAGCATGAAAGCTTCTACCTTGGATTAAACTTCTTTGGTCTTAAAGGTGCCGCTGGACAAAAACTTTGTTCAGTTAGTTAAGGGGTTTGCAGATCCTTATTGCAGTAAACATTACAGAATGCAGCTCTATATGTGTGGGACTGGATGATTTAGGCTAACAGAAAAAGGTGAGTTTCAAATGTAGTAAATACATACATACATAAAAAAAATAATTCTTATGTAGAATGTACTTTGATATAATGCCTCTCCGGACGCTGGCTTGGGCTGCTTTGCAAACTCACAAATAACAGAAAAAGAAACATTAAAAACAATAATGAAATTATCAATATTAAAGAAAGCCACAAAAGCAACATTAGCCAATCCAAAACAACATCCAGAAAACAGGCTAGAAATAGATCATAAAAACAGTAGAAAAGATGAAATGATCCAATTAAAAGCCTGGGTAACCAAGAAATGCTTCAGTCTGGTGCCTAAAGTAAGCACCAGGCATGCTTCAAAGGGAGGGGCATTTCACAGGTAGGGTTGCCAAGTCAAATTTTCGCCAGAGCGGGGGACTCCCTGCTGGCAGCTGGAGGGTGGCTGGAGCATGCACATGCAAAGCGCACGCCGCACGCACATCACCCGGAAGTGACGTGACGACGCTGGGCACGCTGGGGGCAAGGGCACAACCATCCGAGGGAAAACCATAGAGTTTTCCCTCGGATGACCGTGGCCGCGTCCCCAGCGTGCCCGGAGTCGTCACGTCCCTTCCGGGTGACGCGCACGTTGAGGTGGGGATCCCCCTGGGGCCCGATCCGCCGCGGCAGGGAACAGGCCTCTGGTGCAGGGGTTTCCCCGTCCCCCGGGGGGACTTGGCAAGCCTATTCACAGGCAAGGTACCACCACTGAAAAAGCCATGTGTTTCCTTGGCACCCTTCCTTACCTGTTCAGGTGGGAGAAGTGATAGCAGGGCTTGGGGATAAGAGCTTGACTGACAGGCTGGGGAGGCAGGCCTTCAAGTACCATGGCCCCAAGTCATTTAAGGCTTTAAAGGTAAGTACCAGCACTTTGAATTGTGCCTGGAGTCATTTTTTTTTAAAAAAAATTCTTTTTCAAAACTTCATAGTAATTGCACCTATATTATTATTGTAGGTCGAACAGTCACACTGACTCACTTACACACGTTCCTTTGTTTAAGCTGTGGGATTTGTGATTTAGCATTCATAACTAGTACATAAACCAAAGTTGTGAGCCCTTGCCTAGCAACCCTGGGAGCTTCAGGTGGGTGGAGATTCACGAAAGCAGCATTATGTGATGATGAGACATCACCTCTGGTCCCACACTGAGAACTGATCACATCCCATGCCATGCGGTAGCAATTTCTCAAATCTATATCATTTTTACCACAGATGTTTAGATAGTTCCTGTAGCGTTGCAGACAACATGACCTTACTTCTGGGTACTTGGATGGAATGACATTGTGACATTGTGGCACTGCAAGTTACTACTCCCCCCCCCCAATTTTGCTCCTGCTGATGATGATTGGTGCCTTTTACACACCCACTGAATGAGCTGGAAATCCACCCACACAGTTGTTGATAGAATAACTCTGCAAACCACCTTGTAAAACTTTGTCTGTGTCATCAAACCACAACAGAAATAAATAAATGGGTTGGGCCAGTCACAGTTCTTCCAGAGCTCTCTCATCCCCTAAGAACAAGTCTAGCTTGCCACTAGCATAATGTTAAGAGCTAGAACTTGGGGCTGCCAGACAATCTGAGGATCTCCTTGCCTATTCTACACACAATGACATACAATAATTAATTAATTAACAGAAATAAATGCTCTACTGTATATAATATGCATCAGAATAGAAAGCTGTGGTGGTGGTGGGGAACTTACTCCTGCAAATGGGCCTTTAAGAAATTACTACTTTGTTTGCAAAAAAAAGTGCGCTGTGGCATTAAAGAGAAGAATGCCAGAGCACTGTTTTGCCTCAGGACCATTCCTGTCACTTAATCACCTCATTGTCGTAAGTGCCTGGCTACATCCTTAAGGGGCTTTGCATTTGATGAATGTCAAGAGTTCTGTCAAGAAGGACACGGCTGGAGTCAAAGTGATTGCTTCCCTGTAGATGAAGCCTGAGCCAAACTGTCTCACAATTTTTCACGGACATATTTCTGGCCTTGTTGAAAAATGCCCTTCATCCCTGGTATTCTATTACTCCTTGAGGGAAAGTTCCCAGATTCATTTACATTGAATATACATTGCTCTCACTTGCTCTCACTCTCAATTGACTTCACTTGCCCTAGGTGATGTCATCGTATTTCCAGATCTGATTGGCCTCCTAAGCATTGTGACATCTTGTTTATGTGAGCAGTCCCATGGCATTGTGAACTTTTGCATTATGTTCACGTTCAGTATGGTTTGACTGATGATGTGTATGCCAGAAATTTTTGTATGGGTGCCCAAGTATCTGAATAAATGGCCACACTCTAGCCTTCTATGTTTCTATGGTCGGGTACTGTCAGGATGAAACATACTTTTCTTACCAGATTTTTCTGCTAAAAAGACTCCTATGTAGTGGGAGAATCACAGCGTTGGATAAACAACTTCGTCAGCTTCCATTACAATCCTACTTATGGGATGTGAGTCCTCAAAGTCTGTGAGGAGAAAAATTATTCATTTACATTATTTATAGTCTGCCTTTCTCACTTGGGCTCAAGGTAGACTACACAGAGTGAGTCAATATAATCAACAGGATGGGACATTCAGTGAACAATGCAATAGGAATTAGGGTTGTAGTACCATCCAGAAATCAAAAAACAGAACAGAAGCAAAGCATAAGTATTGACATGACATATTAAAAGATGCAAAAAAATTACCTAGTAGTAGGGATCCCAAGTCCCCCCGGGGGCGGGGGACCCCCCGCCCCACAGGCCCCTTTTGAAGTGACGCGGGCACGCGTGGGGGGGGGGCACAGCCATACAAGGGAAAACTCTATGGTTTTCCCTTGTATGGTCGTGGCCCTGCCCCCAGCGTGCCCGGCGTCATAACATCACTTCCTGGTGACGTGTGTGCAGCACGCGTGTGCTTTGCGCGCGCGCTGTCCGGGATCCACCCAGGAGTTCCCCGTTGCCAAGGTAAGTTTCACTTGGCAACCCTACCTAAGTAGGATCCACATTTCAGCAAGCTACACACAGTTGTACAAGCCACAGTCCCTAAGAATTTATTCAAGTAACTTTGTGAAACATCTCGTACCATGCGACTCTATTGCCTGTGTAGAAAAGCCCTCCTGAAGAATCCAGTTTTGCATTGTTTGTGGAAAGCCAGGAGAGTGGGAGCCTTCCAGACCTTCTCAGGCAGGCCATTCCATGAGGTGGGGGCCACAGTGCAATGGAAGAGCAATTTAAGCAAATGTTCACCACACAGTACATGACATCAATGAAGACTAACTAGAAGAGGGCAACTTCCATTCTTGTACTTACACTGCTAAGAAATGATGAGAGCCAGTTTGTTGTAGTGGTTAAGAGCGGTGGACTCTAATCTGGAGAACCAGGTTTGATTCCCCAGTCCTCTACACAAAGCCAACTTCGTGACCTTGGGTCAGTCACGTGTCACCTGGAAGTGATGCAGGCAAGTCTGGGGGAGGCACTCTGGTTTTTGGGCAAAACTCTATCGTAAAATCGCCCTCAAACCATAGAGTTTTGCCCCAAAACCACAGCGTCCCCCCCTGATGTCACCAACATGACTACATCACTTCCTGGTGATGTTGGCATGTTGCCCAATGTTGCTCTTCGGAGGGGAATTTCCTCCCACTGGCTAGCTGGCTGGCTGAAGGCAGGAGACCGCAAAACCAGGGGATCCTCACCCTGAAATGAGGAATGGTAACCCTGTCTTTCCACACTTTCAGGACCTAGAATGCTCAAGTGGAAATAAACGCCACCTGTGCAAGTAAACAGTGACTGGGTTGGTGCTTTCAAGACCTCATGAGCCCCATGTATGATGTTCCTTTACAACCCCCCAGTGGACATCACACCCATCTTTTTCCTTCTAAGAGGGCCCAAGTTACCTGACAAAGAATATCCAACACTTCTGTGTAAACCCCAAAGCAAAATAACAATAACAGACCAATGAAATTATTATAGAAAATGCAGATCCTAACTTCCTTTAATTGTTCTCTTGAATGTCATGGATTTACAACCCACCCATAAAATCTAGAGGGTTGGAGCCTTCCTAACAATTTCAAGGAAACTTTCCCATGTGGTTCGGGCCACTGCTGGAAGGACCCCAACAGGACAGAGGCAGATGGACTCGACTTTGTGGAGAGCACAGTTAGCATAAATTATTGGTTAAGAAGTGACACATAAAATTGAATTTGGGGTTTCTTTTCTCCCCTCCAGCTGAAAAAAATTGAGAAAAACCAAAAGCATAGAATCAGAAAGTTGGAAAGAACCTCCATGGCCATCTAGTCCAACCTACTGCACAATGCAGGAAATTCACAAATACCTCCCCCCACACCCCCAGTGACCCCTGCTCTATGCCCAGAAGGGGGGGGACCCTCCAGGATCCCTGGCCAAACTGGCCTGAAGAACAATTGCTTCCTGACCCCAGTGTGGTGATCAGCATTTCCCTGAGCATGTGAGAAAGGGCCACAAGAACTAATCACTGATGCAACCCTTCCTGCCCGCCTTTCTCATGATCTGCCTAAAAGTTCACAGAATCAGCATTGCTGTCGGATTGCCATCTAGCCTCTGTTTAAAAACCTCGCAAAGGAGAGTCCATCACCTCCCAAGGAAGTCTAATATTTCTCAAGAAGTCTAATAAAGCTTCTGTGGGGGTCTTGCACGTCCATGCCCACAATGTTTGCTGTCCTCGTATTAGCTGGTCTCCACTGAAATGTGGAGACCTTCTTTTTGTAAGGCCTCTATTCGTATTGGGTGCCTCTCTACGGCAGTCAACTGCAGCTTTTAAGGCAAGCTTGCAGGCCCTTTTAACTTTCACTTTTTATTAAGGAAATCAAAACCAGAACAATTAGATAGCCCTGATTCTTATTTGTTTTAATATCATGAGAATGTCTGCAATGGCCCAAATAGCAGAGGGAAGTATGTAAAGCAGCAATGTTGGAGTTTCTGGAGACGAACTTCAAAGGAAGCATGCAAAAAGGAAATCTAAAGCAATAATTAGTTACATTTGTGGGGTGTCCTTTGTACGTTGAGTTCTGTGTTGAATATCAGAAGAGAGAGGGGGGGAGGGGGGGAGGGATTGGGTGGGATGCTGGACTGAGGAAATAACTAAGTGTCCTTTAAAGCAAAGGATAGATAGGAAACAGGAAAAACCCCTCTCCCCCATCCCACAATTGAACGTTGCAAAAACACCAACAACGTTTAAACATTTGCAGATTCAGAACAAGATAAGATCTATTGTATAAACTAAACATTATATGAACTATAGAAACATATTTTTGCTATTTGTTATATGCAATATCGTCAAGGATTTGCAGATAGACTAATTTTTATTGTTCACTTTAACCACAGTGGTACAACCAGTGGTTTCTGCAAAGATCACTGCTGAAGCTAAGATGCTTCAGACTTTAATAGAAACATAACATCACCATCCAAAATGATTGTGATAGAACTCCTCACATCCACAGGACTCGAGCCCCTCACTAGATTGTCTTCGGCTGCGGTCAGACAATAGGCTTAGCATGTTTGGGCCATGCTTCTAATTTTATCCTTATTTTTTTGTGCCAGAGAATTTTGTCCAAACATCCACCCATAATCCAGTGCACCATGCATTCACCCCATGGTTGACCGTTCAGATTATTGCTGCACAGAAACCACAGAGTGGTTGGTCGGTCAGCTTCTTTTTTGTTTTTCACACATGTGCATAAGTGCATATTCGAAGCACCGGCTCCTTTTCTACAGCTCTGCAATCCCTCTGCCAAGCACTGTGATCTCATTGGTTCCTATACAACTGTATATCTCCACCAGTAATCACTCCCTTTCCCACCTGATCTTTCTCCCTTTCCCATTCATTTCTTAGGACTCTATTTCTGTGGGACTGCCTGAGGGCATCCTGCACCTTTTTCTCTCCCTGTAAAGCTTTCTCACCAGAGCAATATCATGAAGTGGCTTGGACAGAAGTTCTGGGGGCGAAATCCTGGCTGCCTATATGGGAGCCTACCTAGTAGGGACTATTTCCAGCCCTGTCCCACCCAAAGAAATGGCAGAAAGGTTTGGTTTCCTTGAATATGTCACTCAAAATCAAACCCACTCCCCCGGTGAGCTCCTGACCACAACAAAATATTGCAGCAAAGAAGCAGACAAGTGGTGAGTCACGAGGCTGGTGCAAAGATCCAATGATGCATACACTGCTGATTTTTTTTAAAAAAAGGGAGCGAAAATGGAAGGGAAGATTCAGACTTTCCAAATGGCTTCACTTACCATAGAGTTCAGACATCCAGAAATGTGGGGTGAAACCAGTTACATCCATAGAGATCAGACTTTCCCCGGTGTTGGAAAACTCACAATCAGAGTGGGGTGAGGAGGGGGGCAACGACTTGGGAACGGGATACTGACGGTGCTGTTTGAACATGCATTTTAAATCCACTGGGTAACATCAACCACATCAGATCAAACAGCTCGTCTGATCGCAGCCTTGATGTTTTGCTCAAAGTTCAGTTTGAATTTCACATCAAGCTACCATGCAGAAAATACCTCTAAAGACATTCTGGAGTTGCTTTCGCACACACTAAATAATGCACTTTCAATCCACATTCAATGCACTTTATAACTGTGCGAAATGCCAAAATAGGCTTCCAAACAATCACTACAGTGCATTGAAAGAAAATTGTAGTGCATTGTTTGGTGGGTGTGAGAGTGCTTCAGATGCTACACGTGCCACAGGCAACCAATTAGAATAGCTCTTTGTCAAGAAGACTAGGGAATGATAGGTCTTCCCCTCAAAAACACTGCAGCTCCCAGGACACATTGCAAGAATGCACATGCATGCAAACTGTTCCGGATCAAAACGGTTCACTGGCCTTTAATGAGTACTGAGTCATGTAGTGATAAAGGACACAGGGAGACACCTCAGATGTAAATCACTAACTTGGAAATGCTAATATTTCATTTAAAAGATATGGAGAACAGCTGACAAAGAGGATTTGCCAGTGGCCAGGTGAGGACTGCCAGCCTCCAGGTGGAGTCTGGGGACCTTCTTGAATTACAACAGATCTTTGGAGTACAGATCTTAGTTCCCCCGGAGAAAATGGCTGCTTTGGAGGATGGACTCTATAACAGTATACCTCACGGTGGTCTCTCCATTCCCCAAGCCCAGCCCTCCCCAGGCTCTGCCCCCAAATGTCTGAGAATCTCCCAATCTGAAGTTGGCAACTCTAGGCCAGGTAGAAGGAATTCTGACCAAACAGTATGCGATTGCTCTTGTGCTGTCATCTGTGGGTTTTTTTAACAAAATCGAGCAATGTTGAAAGACAGGCAAACAGTGAGTAGAGTGTTGGACTATGGTGAGCACAATCTGCAAACAGAACACAGACCTAATGTGTGGTTGACTGAGCATCATGGATCTAAAGAGGAATCATGTGACTGGCAAGGCAAGTAGGCTTTCTGCAAGGCATAACCCTCCCTTACTGTAAGGACGATGCTGCCTTTTGTGACCGTGAAAAAGGATGGGGTTGAAGAAACCCACTACATACATACGTAAGGGATGGCAAGTTGCAACTGACTGATGGTGACACTAGCAAGGGGCTTTCAAGGCAAGTGCAAAGCACAGGTGGTTTGACTGACTGATGGTGACACTAGCAAGGGGCTCTCGAGGCAAGTGAAAAGCACAGGTGGTTTCCCACTGCTTTCCTCTGAAGAGTATTCCTTGGTGGTCTCCCATCCAAGTGCCGACCCTGCTTAGCTTCAGAGATTGGATTATACAATGCTGCTTTCTCTCCCCACTCCCATCCAAGTGCCGACCCTGCTTAGTTTCAGAGATTGGATGAGATTGGCTTATACAATGCTGCTTTCTCTCCCCTCACCTACTAACCCTACCCCTAATTTCCACACATTCAAGTTAAAGGATTCACACTATATCTATGTGTGTCTGCACTTGAACACAAAGTAGGCTTCACTGTAGATAAATGGATGCTATGCATTGTGCTTCTGGCAGCCTTATAATTCAGTCACACATGGTTTTCAGGATTTCTCTGCTAGATTTATGATTTTCCATCAACATACATATGTAGTTGTACAAATCCAATTAAACTCATCCATCGTCATATCCGGTTTGTTTCATAGTATGCTGCAAATGTAAAATATAAACATTAGCACGCTAGATTCCATTTCATCCTGTTTTCACATTGGGATAACTTAGAGAGCATTTTCATTACTTTAATTGAAAGAAAAATCAGCTCCCACTAATGCTAATCGGAGACATGAATAAACAGAGAAGAAATAAACAGTCATTAGTTGCTGTAGATTTTCCGGGTTGTGTGGCCGTGGTCTTGGCATTGTAGAACCTGACGTTTCGCCAGTAACTGTAACTGGCATCCTCAGAGGTATAAGACAGGAAAATGGAGTACTCTGTGTCAAGGTGAGAAGAAAATGGTAGGTAGGTAATTTATATCTACTCCGTGAGATACCATGACCTGCTAATAGAGTTAGAGCACCTCTGGGAGAAGAAAGTTACCATTGTGCCAGTTGTCATTGGAGCCCCTGGATCAGTGCCTAGAAGTCTCAAGAACACCTGGACATTATAGGCATTGAGCAATCACCATCTAAGCTCCAGAAGACAGTGTTGTTTGAAACAAACAAGAGTCCTGCCAAGATACATCTGCAATTCCCAAGAACTTGGCTGGATCTTGAATTGCAGAACACCATCTACCAGTCAACAATCTGACAGTGACAATTAACAACAACATGGTCGGGAATGAGTGCTACACCTGAGAATTCTAGAAGGGTAGCCGCTACTGTAAGGTAAAGGTAAAGGTTCCCTTGCTCGAAAGGCAGTCGAATCCGACTCTAGGGTTGCGGTGCTTATCTCTGTTTCAAAGTCGAAGAGCCAGCACTGTCCGAAGACATTTCCGTGGTCATGTGGCCGGCATGACTAAACACCAAGGCGCAGGGAACGCTGTCACCTTACCACTGAAGTGGTACCTATTTATCTACTTGCAATTTCTTGCTTTCGAATTGCTAGGTTGGCAAGAGCTGGAACTAGAGATGGGAGCTCACTCCGTCACGCGGCACAGTCGGGTCTCGAACTGCTGAACTACCGACCTTCCACAGCCTGCAGTTCAGCGTCTTAACCACTTGAGCCACCGCAGCTCTACAGCCACTACTGTAGCAAAAGTCAAATACTATGAAAAAGAAATCATATCCCACATATTCCAAATAATATGCCAATGTGTAGTGGTAAAGAGTGTGGGATTATGACTGGAGACACCTGAGTTCAAGAGGATTGCCATTTTCCTCCTGAGGGCACAGGATTTCCCCCTGCCTATGGACCCTTCCCATCACTACTCAGCTGAGCAGTGGAAGAAAAATGGCAGTGTAATGGAGGGGGACTTTCAGTGTGCCGATATCACTTCCTGTGTGACTGGAAGTGATTTCAGTGCATCACCGGGGATGCTGCAGCATTTGTTCAAAACTCTATGGTTAAATGGTAGAGTGTAGGCCAACTGCTAGCATGTTGCCAGCAACGTCGCTACATCACCAGTGAAGGCCCCCACCACCGGTTGCCGTGAAGTTACTGGGTGACCTTGTTCTCTCTCACCCCAATTACCTCCTCGTTGTGAGGACAAATTGCAGAGGAGACCTGCTGCCCTGAACTCGTTGGAGGAAAGGTGGAATAAAAATGCACTCATTAAGTCATCCCAGGCTAAGGTGAGCTTGCAATCTTTTCAGCATCCCTTGACTGTTAAAACAACTGACTGTAATTTTTGGGGGGAAAAACAAGCTCACTTTAGGCTTGTGTGGCGAAGTGCAAATCCTTCCCTCCTGAAGTCCCAGAGGCCCCGTCATTCATTAATGCTTAAAACAGATGCTTCCCCAACCAACAAATTTAATTAAATGTAAACCTGTTGTGCTTAAACAAGGGACATTTCTTGCTTTTCTCTTTTCCTGTAGTGCGAGCATAAAGCTAAATACTCTAGAACAATTAGCTCGGATTGCTAAGTGCTTCATAGTTTAATGAAACAGGCAGAGGAAGGTTTGTTTGGTATCCCCCCCCCCCCCAAGACAAATTAGTTCTAGAGCATTAATCGGCAGGAGCGTCAAAACAAAACTGCCGAAGTTCCTTGGGTTTGTACAGGACTGCCTCCAGAAAAAAATGGTATGAAACGTCTCCTTCTATGGTGCTCTGATCCTGCTTCAGTGGTACCGATCAGGAGGTAAGACCTGGGCTTTGAAAAGATGGTTGATCATACGTGGTGAGGGATGCCCGACAAACCAAATGCACACTCAGGCGGCAAGCTGTCTGGGCTCTAAGCAAACAAGCGCAGGGCAGCTCGTCTTGAAGTTCAAAGGAGCATTTACAAGAGTGACTAATTGGAGTGACAAAGCTGTTAAAATGACACATTTTTCCCTGACCCAGCTTGGGCTGGGGTGGCTGTGCTGAGCCTTTCAAGGTATCACTTTAGTGTCTCTGTCTTTCTCACTCTCTTCTTCTGGGGAAGAGAGGAACAAGTCGCCTGTTTCTCTCACACACACGCGCACACACACACACACAGACAGTTCCAATTGCCTTTTTTATTTTTGGGGGGGTTTGCCCTTGCTAAAGTTGCTATAGGAAAGCAAAGCAAATATTGATTGATTGATTGATTGATTGATTGATTGATTGATTGCAGTTTGTATCCCGCCCTACCCTGCAAGTGAGCTCAGGGCAGCTCACATTGTACCATAAACCAACAGACCATTCTAAAAACACCATACAAATAACATTAAAATGTAGAGAGATAATCTAATCTAATCTAATCTCAGTTTCCTAGCCGACAATTCGGGTGTTTGGTGTCTTTGAGTGCACAGTAGCCCTTTACTCCCCCACATGGATCACTTCCTTGTCGTGGCAAGGGGGCTTGCATGGTTCGATGAAGCTGTGGGCTATGCTGTGAAAGGCCACCCAAGACGGACAGGCCACAGCAGAGAACTCAGACCAAGGGTGATCCTCTGGAGAAGGAAATGGCAACCCACTCCAGTACTTTTGCCAAGGAAACCCTATGGACAGTATCAAAAGGCTAAAAGATATGACGCTGGAAGATGAGCCCCTCAGGTCGGAAGGTGTCCAATATGCTACTGAGGAAGAGCAGAGGGTAAGTACAAGTAACCCCAGAAAGAGTGAAGCGGCTGGGCCACAGCCGAAAGGACGCTCAGTTGTGGATGTGTCTGATGGTGAAAGGAAAGTCCGATGCTGCAAAGAACAATACTGCATAGGA
>NW_015176505.1:37766-40068 GCF_001447785.1 Gekko japonicus | reverse complement strand
AATAAACAGAATTCTTCTTATGAAGCACTGTGTTGTGTGTAGGGTTGCCAAGTCCCGCAAACTCACTGGCGGGGGAGGCTCCGGCTGGTCTGGGAGCCGGCTCTGGATGCGCGCACGCACCGCGCATGCACGCCACCAGCACGTCAACAGATGTGACGTGCGACGTTACTCACGTTGGGGGCGTGGCCCAGATCGCGGGGGGGAAACCATATGGTTTCCCCCCGACGATCTGGGCCACGCCCCCAACGTGAGTAACGTCGCACGTCACATCTGTTGACGTGCTGGTGGCGTGCATGCGCGGTGCGTGCGCGCATCCAGAGCCGGCTCCCAGACCAGCCGGAGCCTCCCCCGCCAGTGAGTTTGCGGGACTTGGCAACCCTACACACAACACAGTGCTTCATAAGAAGAATTCTGTTTATTGGTACACCAGGACTATGACATGTGTACTGCTTGTGTCAGGAATCCCTGGGAACAGTATGGCATCCTGAATTATACTAGGTTCAAACACCCCACTTACAAGCTGAATCCAATAAGCAAAGTTTGCATGTGGGGGGGGGGGGAGAGAGCATGCAAAAGCAAAAGCCGTTGGTTCCCAGCTAAAGCCGATGGCAGCTGGAACATCCCAAGGACAAGATAGTAGATAATAGCCAGATCTAAGCTAAATTTGTTTTCACCACTACTTAGAGGTATATAGCCCGGGTATAGCCAGTGGCAGAAGGCCTTAGATGGGAGCTGAAGAGTAACAGCCAAAGGCCTTTTGGCCTTTAGCCCGTAGCTGCTGTAGCCTTGAAATTGCATTAGGCCGGCCAGTAGATCAGACCAGCCCAGGATGTATATTTTTTGCTTTGTTTATTTAAGTGGTTATTGCTTGTTTAAATCTGTTATTAAACTTTTAAACTGCATTTTGATGTGCGTTTTTGGTAAATAAATTAAGGGCAGATTAGGCCTATTTCTGAAAGTCAGTTCTCATGTTCTTGTTCACAGTGATGAGGATCAGCAATCCTTTCCCTTTTGTATTGTCTTTCCTAGTTTTTCATGACTCCTTGCACCAGGGCTTTTTTGTAGAAAAAGCCCAGCAGGAACTCATTAGCATAATAGGCCACACCCAACAGCAGAAACTCATTCGCATATTAGGCCACACCCCAGACAGCACAGCTCATTTGCATATTAGGCCACACCCCATGCCTTCCCTTGGCTAGCCCGGGCAAGCTGACCCTTGGACAAGCCAGGGAACGCATGGGGAGGCATTTAAATGCCTCCCCAATCATTCCAGGGGGGGCCCAGGTCCACCTGCCTCAAAGTCGCCAGGGGGGTCGCTCTCCAGGCCTTCCCTCTGTAGCCACCACTCACGCAGAGATTTTGGCTGTAGTGGGTGTGGCCAACTCTGAAGCCAGCCGGAACGCCGTTCCTGTGTGTTCCTGCTCAAAAATAGCCCTGCCTTGCACCATCCATGTGGCCATCAGCATGAAGTCCCACCGAGTACGAAGGGGCAGCCGCTCAGTTGCACAGGACCACAGACTGAAGCAATGTCCAGCACCGACCGGCTGTGCTACAAGCGCCAGCTGGTGCGACCCCCCCCTAAAGGTGCAGGTTCAGGAGGTTCAGGAGTGTATAGAAGAGATCCTGTGCAAGCTAAAGACATCAAACTTGGCGAGCATGTAGAAGGAAATCCGGGACATGCGGTCAGTTCCCCAGAAAGCACTTTCCTGGGGGCATCTTCTTTGGGGTTCTGTAACTAGGCCATCGTAAATCCAATCCCTACCAAACCTAGAGGGCAGGCAGAGGAGAGTCAGCTGGAGAGTTCCTGTGAGTTTGGTGTCTCTACCATTCCAGGGGGACTGTTCGACTGCCTCACGAATATCACAAACCGAACTGGTTTGTGAGGCGGCTAAAAGTTCATGATGGTCCATGGTTTGTGAACAGGGTATGCCACACAAACCATGAGAGCCAGTTTAGTGTAATGGTTCAGAACAGCAAACTCTAATCTGGAGAACAAGGTTTGATTCTAACTCCTCCACGTGTAGCCAGCTGGGTGACCCTGGGTCAGTTCTCTCAAGAGCAGTTCTCTCAGAGCTCTCTCAGCCCCACCTACCTCACAGGCAGTGTTCCCTCTAAGCTGAGCTGGTGAGTGGCTTCTCATTAACACAGGAAGTCCCATTCAGCAGCAATCTGCCAATTGCCCATTTTAAGATTGCAGCAGTTATATTCTGCTCAGAATGTGAACTGCTCCACTCAGTTGGTGTGTGGGGGAAATTAGTGGGAACATTGCTCACAGGGTGTCTGTTGTGGGGAGAAGAAGGGA
>NW_015176505.1:19331-37751 GCF_001447785.1 Gekko japonicus | reverse complement strand
GAAAGAGATTGCAAGCTCCTCTGAGACTCCGAGTGAAGGGCAGGGTATAAATTCAATTCTTCTTCTTCTTCTTCACCACATTTTTCTAGTTTGTGCCCATCCCTACGTCTGAGTCTCTCTTCCTTAGAGATGAGGAGCAGATCCAAGACAGGCAGTTAATCAAACCTTTGGCTTTGGGTTGTGAACAGCTGAAAATTAGGACCCATCTTGTAAATGTGTGCAGAAGTGGGAAGAGCTGCTCACAATACATTACTAAAAGAAGCTTACGATTTATTAGCTACGGCCTCTGGCTTTTGCAATGTAATAAATCTAATATCATCTAAATCTATTAATAAGTGGTTTAATGAAAAACATTTACAGAGAGCCTTGCTTGTTAATGACTGAAATGTGAAGATAAGAGGAAATGGTGGCATACCATAATAATAAATTAATAGTTGCTCTCGAAGCATAACTGGTCAAATCTAAGTATCTGGGCAGAAACTCTTTTTCCTTCTGGTCTTGAGTTCTGTCTGCCCTCTATGACGAAAGTCAGGACCGCCACTGAAAACAGATTCCCCTTATCAAGCTCTCCCCTTCCATCTCCATAGTACCCAGATTTATTTATTGTTATTTTGTAAGTCTGTCCATGGTGACTCAAGATATTTCTGTTTCTTCCTGTAACCTGACATATGCCAATAAAGGTCTGTGTATGAATGTGACTCAAGGTAGGGTACAGAAAACAGCACTGTACAAGAATAATTAAAACACAGTAAGTAAAAATACTAGCAAATTGCCCAATTTTTTTAAAGTAACAAGCAGCAATTTTATAATGACCAACAAATATTTTAAAATACATTTAAAGATAAGCCAAAAATCTCATTATACCATTTGTTTGTTTAATGATATTTGAAAGAATGATACTGTGCTGAGTAATCCATCAAGGGAAGCCATTTGTCTAATAAATTAGAATTACAGTTACCTAAAGTAAATTTAATGGTTGAAGTATGATCAGCTATTCTGTCCATGGGGAAAAATTCCCAATTTTTTACATACCATTCTGCGATTGAAGGAACAGAGGTCTTCTTCCAGTGAGAGGCCAATAGAAATTTTGCAACTGTCTTATCTTCAACTTCAATGGGAAAAAAGAAAAGATTGACTCTGTTACTAAAGCGAAATTGTTTTTGGAGCAGCAAAAGAAAGCTACGAATGGATCTCAGAAAGCTGAGGACAGTAAGGTTGCAGAAGACAATGATGATAAAGGCATGGGAAGCTCTGACAGCACCTCGAGCAGTTTCTCTGAAGAATCCTATGACTTTGAAGCAGAATTAGGAGTTGCTGCTCCTAGACCTCTAAAAGTCAAATTAGCCTTTGATAAAAAGAAGCTTAGAGGAAAGAAGGCTGCAAAGAAGTCTAATCCTGAAAGTCTGATGTTTTGCTTTTCTTTTTAATTAATAGCTTTAATACTAAGATGCACCCACTATAGCAAAGTATGACTGTGATTGTTTGTTTTACTTATATATAGCTAGCTCCCATCTTTTACCATTTAGATAATAGGGAAACATCATTAATTTGAAATAAAACATAACAGTGATCCTTGCTACTCCAGATTTTAGGTTGTATCCCTTTCCCTTTCCCTTGTAGGTTGTAGTGTAAAATGCAAATAAAAAGTTATATAAAAAAAAGAAAGCATTTTGCAACTGTAATCAGGATTGCAATTAGCCCTTGTCGCATTTTAGGTATTGCTGGATTTTGCCACAAATTCAAAAGAATCAGTTCAGGAGTGTTAGGTATCTTACAATTAGTGATGAGCCATATAATCTGGTCCCAAAAGCTTTTGACTATTTTACATGACCACCAGCAATGCAACAGTGATCCATAATTTCCACAAGTTTCCCAACAATTAGGGGAGACTGTTTATTGGGTGTGACTGAATGAAAAAGTTGGCTGGATCCAACCCTGTGTATGGATTGTGCTGGCCCCATTAAAAGTGGGCATTCCATAAAACCAACACTGGGACAAAGATCTGCACCAATAAACCCAGGCAGAAACTGTTCAGTAGAAGATAGAGTAAACCAGAGGTAATTTTTAATAAGCTGTAAAAGCCATTCTGTCTGTGGGTCTTGCAATAAAATCCATATCTTCCATTCATGTCCCAATTACACAAATGGGTCTTCCTCTGGAAGAGGGTTGTTGTTGCTATCGTTGTCTCTGTTTGTTATATTTCAAGTGCAACTCGCTGCTAAACAGCTTTCTAACAATAGCTACAGTCTGCAGGAGAAGCGACAACTTTCCCAGTTTATGGTAGGTGGCGTCAAAATATTCACAATGCAGAGATAATTACTCTTTCTAACCTGCAATTACTGTCTTTTAATTTTCTGATTCAACACGCCGCTTTCAGGCTCCATGGCCTCCCATGGCACCATGTGACGAGTCTGTGTTTAAAGCACTGTAGCCCAAGAGATCATAAATGTGAAAAAGTCTGCCTGATATGAGAACCAAAGGTGCTTAATTGCTCCTTTGTTAAAAAACAACAACCACCCTCAGTTATTAGCTGGGACTTTTTTGTTGTTGACTAATGGCTTTTATCATGAATATGTTCTAGAGCATCTAAAAATAATTAGTGCTTCTCTTTTATAGATAAAAGAGGTTAGGCTTGGGTTTCTACTTGGCTGGTATTTTTTTCTCTCTCTAAAAGTTGGTCCTTATTACAAAATGTGCTAATTTAGGGTGAGGCTGTGGCTCACTGGTGGAGCATCTGTTTTGCATGCAGAATGGATTCAGTCTCTGTTACCTCCAGTTAAAAGGATTAGGGAGGAGGGTGATGTAGAAGACTCCACCTGAGACCACTGCCAGTCTGACCAGACAATACTGACCTTGATAGAGAAGATATCTGACTCTGGTCTGTATAAAGCAGATTCATGTGTTCATTTGGACAACCGTAATTAATAGTGACTAAAAGGTCCCCCATTGGGGCAACACCTACAAGCATGCCAGAAACTAGGGCTGCCAGATCCCTCGGGAGGCAGGGGTTTGCCTGCTTTAGAGGGCCTTGACCCTCCGGCCCATATCTGGCACAAAGTGCCTGGATCGGGCCAACATGCCCAGTGCAATGACATCACCCAAAGGTGACATCATCGTACTGTGCATGTCACCAGGGGACGCTCTAGCATTCTGCCTGAAAACTCTATGGTATCATAGAGTTTTCAGGCTGAATGCTAGAGTGTCCCCCAGCAACGTGCCTAGTGCAATGACGTCACTTCCGGGTGACATCATCGTGGTGCACACATGCATAGCATACATGCAAAAGGCCCAGACCAAGAGCTTCTCCCCCCCCCCCACTGGAAAGAGGTAGGGATCTGGCAACCCTACCAGGAACACACTACAGAAAAGTTGGCTGCAATCATGCAGAACATAAGAAAACGATTAGGGGGGAGAAAGAACACCAAAATATGTCTTTAGTTTGAAATGCTGACTGTCTAGTATCCATGATGGAAGACAAATCTCCACATTGTAATAAGAGCCATTACATTTTATCCCACCGTTCTTCCAAGGAGCTCAGACAGGGTTGCCAGGTCTTACCTTACAACATACAACAGAGCCCCTGTTACACTTGGAAGGCAGTAAACAATCGGTAAAGGATCCAAACAGGAATGTTCTAGTCTGGAACTGAATGACACCAAAAGGGACGTGAGCAGTGTTCCCTCTAAGCTGAGTTAGTGTGAGCTAGCTCACAGGTGTTTAGCCTCTGGCTCACACATTTCTGTCTTAGCTCAGGGAGGAGGGCTCCAGAGCAAACTAATTTATGGAGTAGCCAAATCGCTCGCTCACAGCTTTAATGCCAGTAGCTCACAAAGTAGAATTTTTGCTCACAAGACTCCACAGCTTAGAGGGAACATTGGACGTGAGGCCACAATTGTATCTGGCCTTGCGTCAGTGGCAGTTACATATACTGGAGAAAGTAATATTGCCAAAAAGAACCTTCCAGTTTAGGTCCTAAGATTACAAGTACAATCACTTTATCAGGGCCAATCTAACATCAGTATGCATCAGTGCAGACAAACAGATATGCTAAGCATGTTTGGGCTGAAACACGTCAGGTCATATATGATTCCTTTTGTGAATTTGTCACTTTGATTACATTATGAGGCTTTACTTGGGCCCCTGCAAGGTTTTTACCTGTTTTTGAAATAAACACATGTCTATAATTGATATTTTAAACTTCTGGCTCCTTACTAGTTTTCTAAACTTCCTTTGGAAGTTTCGACTCTTGCTTAGTTGGTTTAGTTTCTCTTCCCCTTTTTTGTGGGCGTAACAAAATTCTTACCATGATGGTCTTCTTACCATCCAATGAAGTCAAAAAAGCTGGTTTCTCGTACTTCTGCTTGCAACACCATTATGATGAAGGCAGTTATTTCCAAAGAAAGAACATGCCAGTCTATATTTGTTAGATCCTGGGGTGGCATGGCTCTTTCCGTCATTTTCTTTTGTGGCTCTCTGAATCACTTGGTACATGGAAACGATTTAACACGTAGGCAAAAACACCTTTGACAAGTAGCTACTGGCAGAAGTATTATCTCGTGGGATAGCCCCACCAAAAAGGGACAGCACCTAATGATTTAAATCCTTGGAAGCTTACAGAGGCATAGTTCTTTCGACTCATCAGTTTGGCAACGCGATCTGGCACCTATCGGTTTCAATTATGCTAAATGGAATCAATCTCTTCATCTTAATGAAGGCCACAGTGCTTTATCGCTAGCTCATCAGTGCAATCCAAAGGCTGTGTGCCCAATCGAAAGTTAAATAAACGCAGACGGTAAAGCCTCTCAGCACTTGCTTACTAAGTTCCTTCTGCTCTCCATAGGATGTTTTTTTTAATAAATAGATTGGATTGCCTGTATCTTTAAAGTCAGGGGGCCTTAAATGAGCAAAAACATTCAGGCTTCCTGATGTCACTAAGAGGCCTCGAACTGACCATCTGGCTGAGGGAAATTCCTGGAGATACGGGGACGGTGCCTTGGTGTGGAGTTCAGGAGGAGAGGGAGCTCAAATGGGATGTCACCTTAGGACATCTGTTTCTCCTAGGCTTTATGGTATACCATACAGTCTGGCCTCCACAGTTGCCATTTCCTCCAGGGGAACTGATCTCTGTAACCTAGAGATCGGTTGTAATTCTGGGAGAATTCCAGGCCCCACCTGAAAGTTGGTAACCCTACTTATGGGGAAGGGGTTGTAGCATCAGACTAGAAGCTGGGACACACATGTTTGAACCTCCACTCTGCCATGGAAGCATACTGAGGGGAAGGGGTTGTAGCATCAGACTAGAAGGTGGG
Source organism: Gekko japonicus (assembly GCF_001447785.1). Classification (NCBI taxonomy): domain Eukaryota; kingdom Metazoa; phylum Chordata; class Lepidosauria; order Squamata; family Gekkonidae; genus Gekko; species Gekko japonicus. The sequence goes on along the minus strand of NW_015176505.1, from coordinate 32,442 downwards.
AGACACATGTTTGAATCCCCACTCTGCCATGGAAGCATACTGGATGAGCTTGAGCCTAACCTTCCTCACAGAGTTGTGAGAATAAAATGGAGGATAATTTTGTAAAGCACTTTGGGTCCCCATTGGAAAGAAATGTAGTACACAAGTGCCATCGAATCACAAGTGACTCAGCCCTGACCCGGATAGCCCAGGCAAGCCCGATCTTGTCAGATCTTGGAAGCACTGCAAGTACTTGCATGGGAGACCTCCAAAGAATACCAGGGCTGGGATGCAGATGTAGGCAATAGCAGGATACCCTTTAAAATGTCCAAGCCCCACCAGAAGTCAACCATGACCTCCAGGCACACACACACACACACACAAATAGTCATTAAAAAAATCACAAATGACTCATGGTGACCTGAACAAGGAGATTTCAAAGCTAGTGAGAAGCATCAGTGGTTTGCCATTGCCTTCCTCTGCGGACTTTTCCTTGGTGGTCTCTCATGCTTAGCTTCTGAGATCTGATGAGGTAAGGCTATACCATGCCACCTTACCTCCCTATTGAGAAGAAAACCAGGGTGTAAACGAAGTAATCAAATAAATAAATAAATAAATAAATAAGTTGTGAACCAGTTTGAGAATCATTGGCTCTCCCAAGAGTACTCTGGGAAACATAGTTCTATGAGGGAAGCCAGTGGTATCTAACAGAAGACAGATTGCAAATTACCATTCCAAGGATTCTTCAGGGGACATCACAACGGTGAAAATGCTATAAAACTGATATATATTTGTAGATAGATCAAGAGATTTGGACTGCAAGAAGATCAAATCAGTCAATCCTAAAAGAAATCAACCCTGACTGTTCCCTGGAAGGCCAGATAATGAAACTGAAGCTCAAATTCTTTGGCCACCAAATGAGAAGGGAGCACTCACTGGAGAAGACCCTGATGCTGGGAAAGATTGAAGGTCAAAGAAGATGGGGACGGCAAAGTATAAGATGGTTAGACAGTGTCATAGATGCAATGAACATGAAATTGAGTGAACTTCAGAGGACTGCAGACGACAGGGGGGCCTGGCATGACCTTGTCCATGGGGTCGCAAAGAGTCGGACTCGACTGTGCGACTGAACAACAAGAGATTTGTAGTAAGGACATATGCATCATTTAAATGCTCAGTCTCAAATGATAGAGGGGTCTGTTGACTCTTCCATCCACAGGCCTTTTCGAATAGAAATGAATCCCAGGAGTCTCTCCAAAGAGGCTGAGAGTGTTTGCCAGGCCTTTTTGGTAGCCTCTCTCCAAAAGATAGGCAACTTCTTATTAAATCTCTTCCCTTCCAGCACTTCTGATTGCTTCACCGGGATGTGTAATGAAATCTCTGAGATGAGAATTCAGAGCCGAACAGCCCGAAGTGAATTTGGTTGTGCAAGACAAAGTTTATGATGAGGGAGAAGAGGAAATGAACAAAGAAAATTATCTCTCAGTAGGAGGGCATTTTTAATTGACTTACATAAGAAGAACAAAGTAAAGGGAAGAGTCCTTTTTATTGCAAGATAAATACTGTACTGTATCTTTGCCTTTAATCTGTACTTCTAGCACACATTTATGGTAATGATAATCTTTTCTCTTGCATCCCTGGCATAACTGAACCAATGATCTTTTCTCTCTCTTTTTTGCACTATACAAGGTAATGCTGTGATAATTGCCTGGGAGTGTCTTTGCTCTCTTGCAAACTTTAAAGTGGGTATAAATCAGTGTTATTTTGTGGCAAGCATAATGTACGATACCAAGGGATCTTGAAGCAGGGACTCCAGTAATGAGCCCAGGTCCCTTGTTGATTGCATTCACCAGGGACAACCTGGTTGTAATACAGTGCCACCACAGCAGATGGCCAGAGGGTGGTACTGCAACCATTAGGGCTCTCCCTGGTGGAAAGTGTCATCAAGTAACAGCTGACTTACGGTAACCCCATAGGGTTTTCAAGGTAAAAGATATTCAGAGATGTTTTGCCAATGCCTGCCTCTATGCAACAACCCTGGACTTTCTCAGTGATCTCCCATCCAAATATTAACCAAGACCAACCCTACTTAGCTTCCAAAATCTGATGAGATTGGGCTCACCTGGGCTATCCAGGTCAGGGCTAGGGCTCTAGCTAGCCCTCTAAAATTGCTGATTCTGGCCTGGCACCTTGCTGAGCAACTCTTTGTGTAGGCCCAGACCAACCTGCTTATGGAATATCATCATCATGCTACAAACTATATTATACATTAAATGTCAGCATAGGCAGTCTCAGATCTTCACTTAGATCTTCTTCTTTTGTCAGGGGAGATTGACTTTAAAGGATTTAGGAGCAGTCTATCCATAAATAGGTTAGCTAATTCAGGTGCAAATTTACATCCCATTGCTGTACCTGAAACTTGCCAGAAATATTCTCCCTGGAATTGAATCCCCCCCCCCTTTAAGCATAGTTCAGCAATGTGGCAGAGGAATGATGTAGGGGGGATGAGTTGCCCCATTCTTTTATCTAATACTTCCCATAAAACATCCAAGGCCTCATCTTGTGGAATGTTAGTGTACAAAGATACTACATCAAGGGTGGCAAAAATCAACTCTTCTGCCTGCAGTTGTAAATCATTAATGTGGTTGAGGAAATCCATGGTGTCCCCTAAATCGGAGTCTGTGGTTTGAACAAAGGGCTTGAGAAAAAGGTCCAAATATTGGGCCAAAGGTTCTAAAATGGACCCACATCCAGAAACAATTGGTCTACTGGGTACAGGAAGGGTACCCATCAATTGTATTTGTATAATAACTAACTTGGTTGTACAAGCCTTTTAAGTCTGAAACGTAGACTATTTCTTTTAACCGATGTATGTTTTAGTTATGTGTACACCCTAATAAACATTTTGTATTTTTGTATAATATAGTTTGTAGCTTGACCCTCTCGGTTCGCAGCTGAATTTGGGTTGAGTTCCCCCCCCTTTTTTTTTCCAGTTTTTGCCTGGTTGAGGACAGCCGAACATCCCTAGGGCCAGGGATCACTAGGAAGTTGTTATTCAAAGAGTGCAAAGCTCTCCTGAGAACATATCGGAGGAGATAGTCCCATAGATAAGTCCCATAGATACATTGGACCAGACCACTGAAGGCCTACCTGTTCAGCTGCTGACCTCCTGCCTAGGGATGCTTTGCCGAATCCTCCTTTCTTTCTTTTTTTCATCACACACTCTCCCAATATTCTCTGGCTATTCAGATATTTGTAGAATGTCCAATGACTATTCAGTATCTTAATTTGATATCCAGTGATTTGATTTCAATGCTTTAAAACCACCAGATGTATGGCATTGGATGATTAGAATACAATGGTATTCTCTTTGACAGAAAACATATAATCCCTTTTTTAAAGGATCTGATGGTGTCTGAAATGTCTTTTGGCCATTCAGAAGATTTAATATTATTTTTTTTCCCAAAATCAAAAGTGGTTAAGCGTGTCTAGCAAGTCCAAGGGCCAAAATGGAGATGACACCGGGAGATCTTGTGAATGGATTTTCTCAGCAATTCTCCAAAATGCAATACGGCTACCCTGACAGGGGTTGTGGTGTGTGGAGAAAAGGAATGTAGCCCTTTCCCCTCCAAGCAGATTCAGAGATCAAAGCTGATTGTCACTCTCACACACTGTTATCCTGGGGAACTTGGGGAACTCCTGGAGATTGCGAGGTGGGGATGGAGTCGAGGGAAGGCAGGGTTTGGAGAAAGGGAGAATCTCAGCAGGGTATGATGCCATAGATTCCACCCTCCAATGTAGCCATTTTCTCCAGGGGAACTGTGGTGTTCAGATCACTTGTAATTCTGGAGGACGTACAGGTCCCACTTGGAGGTTGACAATCCTAGTCCAGATCAATGGAAGTTCTGCTTCCCAGACTATGCTCTGTAACAGGTAATGAATTCTGTGGGCCCCACCACATGTGACAGAGGGAGGCATACAGGACCTGGAATTCTAGGAGTCAACATCAGGAAAGACCTCCGCCTTCATGTCCTGTTCCTTGGTCCTCCAAGGCAGCTGGTTGGCCACTGTGCGAAACAGGATTCTTGCTATTTTACCGATTTATTTACTATATTTATACCTTGCAGCTTACTAAAGTCATGGCCACATCTTTCATTTTATCCTCACAACTTTGTGAGGGAGTTTAGGCTAAGAGAGTGTGACCGGCCTAAGTTCCCCCAGGGAGCTTCTCTGGAAGAGTGATGATTCAGACCTTGGTTTCAATGGGTCTGATCCACCAGGGCTCTTCTTATCTTGTGTCCTTAGCCATTACCATACCGAGGCCATAGCAGGATCCTCTTCCAACTTAACCTTTATACGTACAGTGCAAGTCAATCATATCTCTGGAATGAGGAATTGAGATTTCATACTCAGAAGAAGAGCTCCAGTCAGGTATAACACTCAAGATGTCCTGGGATTCTTCATTCAAAAAAGAGGCAATGCACACATACCAATTTGCCTATCTTTCCATAAAATGGATGCTATTTCCTTTTCTAGGATCATGAGCTCTTTTAAATATAGAAGAAGCCAGGACCTCTTTATTAATGTTGTTAAAGTGTCACTGGTGTTATCAGCAAGAAAAAGAGAGAAATAATCTCCCACTGACAGTGCATACTCCAAACAGCCTCGTCGACACATGTACACGCAGGAAATTCAGTGCAATTTATACACTTTCTGCCCAGCGTTTCTCATATCCGGTTCTCTACCAATGCGCTTACTAAACTGCAGTTAGTCTAGCAGTATTTAAATGTGGCATTTTGCAACTCGAATGATAGTATTCCGGAATGTGGTCTCATCGCTCAGTGCAGCAGAACACAAATCAAGAGTAGCATTTTTCCCTCCACTCCTTGGCGTGTCTGTATTTGAGCAAAATAGTCCTTGGGGCAAATGGCTGAGAGGAGAGCCATCTACAGCACTCTAAACACCCTGGTGGCTGGGTGAGATAAAAATACGAGTGGGGGCTGGGAGAGAAAAAAAAAAGAGAGAGAGAGAGAGAGAGAGAGAGAGAGAGAGAGAGAGAGAGAGAGAGAGAGATTCTGATGCAAGGCAAAGTTAGATTCAAAGAGGCAGATGTAGGGTAGAGGAGATGGAAAGTTAGATAGACATGAGATGGGGGGACATGGGGCAGTTTCCATCAAAGAAAGGATGTGAAGAGTCAAAGATAAGGCTATCATTAAGGGGCTCTTGGAACTTGCAACCAGCTGAGTAACTAAGGGTGCCCATCCACAGCGTTCCGACATTTATGAACCGTTTATTTTATTTTAGATTTATATTCTACTTTTTGATCATATAGGTGTCAGATCATCTTTACAGCCTTTTAAAAATATGATATTCTTTTCTTCCCATCCCCTTCATTACCAATGTGTCACCCCGTTTGTAGGAATGAACACAGAGCTATAAATACTAGTGCAGGGGTCCCCAATGCGGCACCTGTGAGTGCCATTGCACCTGCTGATACCTTTCCGGTCACCTGCCAACTGTTTGCAGAAAGTGGTCAGGGCCATTTGGGGCTTTTGACCAGCAGGGCTTCTGATTGGCCACTGGAAGTCTGATTGGCGGTGCAAGGTTTTTTATTTATTTATTTTAAAAGGTGCTTTGGCAGTAGCTGTCACTAGAGCACAAAGATCTTCACTGCATGAATGAAGATCAACTTTGCATATGCAAGAAAATACTTTAAAGCAATATGTTCATTTTAAAAGGCATCCTGGTAAACCGATTTTCTTCCTGAAACATTGGAAAGTTTTAATTAGAGTTATACCTAACGTCACTCCCTGACATTTTGTGGTGGGCTTCATATTCTGAAGCAGCCATTTTGTGCTGGCACCCACCACTCACGGTCAGAATTGCAAAGATGCCCATAGTCTCAAAAAGTTCAGGGGGGTCTTGAACTAGAGGAATCCACACCAACACAGTCCCTTTGGTCTGGTTTGGGAAATCCCTGCAGCAAAACAAACAAACAAACAAATAAGAAGAACCTTGCTGGACCAGACCAATAGTCATAAGAACATAAGAGAAAGCAAGTCCAACACTCTGTGTCACACAGTGGCCAAAAGCCAGGTGCCTTCAGGAGGTCATCTAGTCCAGCATCTTGTATTTTGGAGAGGGTGAAAAAGCTCTCTTTGTCAAGTCTCTCCATCCCATGCATCACTTTATAAACCCTCTGTCATGTCTCCCACTTGTAACACATGGAATTCACTGCCACAGGAGGTGGTGATGGCTACAAGCATGGACAGCTTCAGGAGGGAATTAGATAAGCTCATAGAGCAGAGATCCATCAGTGGGCAGTGGCTATTAGCCACAAGGTCTAGATAGGAACTCTCAGTCTGGGGCAAGTGATGCACTGTATTCTTGGTGCTTAGGGGGGCAGCAGTGGGTGGGCTTCTAGTGTCCTGGCCCCACTGCTGGACCTCCTGATGGCACCTGGTATTTTTGGCCACTGTTTGACAGTGTTGGACTAGATGGGCCATTGGCCTGATCCAACATTGGCTTCTCTTATGTTCTTATGTCTCTCTTCTCAAATGAAAAGTGCAGACTCTTCAGCTTTTCCTCATAGGGAAGGTGCTCTAACCCCGTAATCATCTTTGTTGCCCTCCTCTGTACTTTCTCCATCTCTGCAATGTCCTTTTGGAGATGTGGTGACCAGAACTATACACAGTATTCCAAATGAGGCCACACCATATGTCTATACAGGAGCATTACAATAGTAGCTATTTTATTCTCAATCCCTTTCCTAATAATCCCTAACATAGAGTTTGCCTTTTTCACCACTGCAGCACACTAGATTGACACTTTCATTGAACTATCTAATAATAAATAAATAAATAAATAAGGCACTGTATGATAGATGTTAAGGAATGGCCATGGTTGGTGGCGCATGCTGTAGAGATGGTGGTGCATAAGTATTGCTGTGCATTATGCACGCTATTAACTGCCATCCTAGCAGTTCGAAAGCAAGAAATTGCAAGTATATAAATAGGTACCACTTCGGTGGGAAGGTAACAGCGTTCCGTGCGCCTTGGTGTTTAGTCATGCCGGCCACATGACCACGGAAACGTCTTCGGACAGCGCTGGCTCTTCGGCTTTGAAACGGAGATGAGCACCGCAACCCTAGTCGGATTCGACTGGCTTTCAAGCAAGGGAACCTTTACCTTTACCTTTATGCACGCTATGCCCACAGAACTCTCATGCAAGCTGTTAAGTCGCGAACTTAACGAAGAGTCGGAGAGTGATTCAGCAAGAATGCAGCTTTTATTCTTCGACACGAACTCACTTCCAACACGGTACAACATCAGTCAGCCAGAGACAGCTTTGGCATAGAAGCTGCTCTGTATTTAAACATTCCCGGCTAATATAGCCACGCCTACTATACAATAATCAACCAATGCGGTTGAACCATTAAAGGCCAATCACAAACGTTCCCGCTCAGGGAGCTTCTTCATAGTGATTGGATATTGCTTCCTGGGCTAGTGTTCCTATTGGTTACATTAGGATCCTAGCCCAGGATGAAGCTTTACATGAGGTGGCAATGGGATGATTCACAATACATCCAACACATATATTCAAGTCATTATGAATACACTACACAAGCTTTGATCTTGCAGGGAGGTTCCCCTCACTCATTATATTTGGGCACTTCACAAGCTATCAGTGCTAGATCAGGGCATTTGCCACTGTAGTGGAACCCACTCACTTAGCTCTGCCAGGGCTTTGATGCTCAGCTGTCAAAGAACTCACTACATTATCACAGGGAGATGGAAGTCAAATTTAAATGGCCTTTTCACATTCAGGTGAACTTCCATAATTTTTTGCGGGGTATTAATTGCTTTTTGCTTATGTTTCCTGACCATTTATATCTTTCTCTGTATCCCTTTTCCCTTCCCATTTCATGTTTACATGAATAAAATCCATTGCAGAGTAAGTCTGAGTGTGTTAAGAAAAATATTAGGAGTAGTAACTGACTGCATGAATATTGCATCAGCTACATGCATTTGCACAGTGCCCTGAGGACATGTCTATGAGTACTAGATGGCGTCTCATGAATACTTGGAGTTTCTCCAGACTGTACAGTAGTATTCCTATGATAACAGCAACTGAGCCTGCAGAAAATTAAACCAAGGGGACCCTTTGGGATGCTATCAAAAGGAAGGGTTAAGAGCTTGTTCCAGAGATGTGGGTGAAAATCATAATGATGTCAGATGTATTTTGATGTGACTGTATCCAGGGAGGTTATAATACAGGAAAGTGTATGAACCTACCACATTATGGTAAAATGCAGTGAACTGACACTGGAATTAGTGTCCGGTCTACCTAAGGGACCGCCTTTCCCCGCATGTTCCCCCAAGGGCACTACGGTCAGGGACCCAAAATCTCCTGGACATTCCAGGCCCCAGGAACATCAAACTCACTGTGACCAGGGCCAGGGCATTTTCGGTGGCGGCTCCTACCTGGTGGAACGAGCTCCCAGAAGAGATCCGGGCCCTGCGGGACCTTGGGCAGTTCCGCAGGGCCTGCAAAATGGAGCTCTTCTGCCAGGCTTTCGAGTAGGAGCCGCCGCCACCATTATTCCACCAACGCTTTTCCCATCACCGCACCCTTACCACCGCTGGTGCAGGTACCATCGGGGGTGCGAGACGTGCCTGGCAGATGATAGGACTGCGGGGACATATATCTGGCTGTTGGATTGATATACAGCTGCAGAATGCCATCTTGATTTATGAATTGGAGTGAGTAGTGGAGCACCGATATTTTATTGATTGTATTATGTTATATATTGTCGTGTATTTTTATATTGTTTTTATTGTTTTATTAGGCATTTATGCCCTTGTTAACCGCCCTGAGCCTTCAGGGAGGGCGGGACACAAATCTAAAGAATGAATGAATGAATGAATGAATGAATGAATGAATGAATGAATGAATGAATATCTCTGGCTGGCTTCAGAAGTTATGAGTGCACTCTTGCCGTATGGTGGGGACTCTACGCTGCACCATATGGAAACCATGGACCGTGTCTGAATGGTGTGATAAATTCTTTCACTGCTTCTTCAATCGTTCCTGGCACTGCCACGAGAACTCACTACATCATCTAGCCCCACGTACGACTGCTTCATACTTGCTAACCTGTCAAGCAATTGCCCGCTTCTTGATAAGATCTCAACTGAATGTGTGAATCAGGGGTCCCCAAGCTTTCTGAGCCTGTGGGCCCCTTTGGAATTCTGACACAGGGCGGTGGGTAGACCCAGAAATGGGCTGCCACACAAGGGCTGCCACAAGAGGCAGAGCCAGCTGCATAGTGGCCGTCACAGCTTGCCTTCGCTCACACAGTGAGCGAGCTGTGGTGGCAGGTGCTAACCGAACCACCAACATTTTAAAAACTCTGCACAGCCAATCGAGTGCCCAGTGGTCAACAGAAACAGTGCTTGGCAAAAGCCCCACTGACGTTCTATAAACACTTGGTGGGCACCAGGGAAGGCTTGCCCATGGCCACCACGTTGGGGACCCCTGGGGTGAATGGCCACCATTTTAAAAACTGAGTTGATGACATCTTGTGGGGGGTTTTGTCCCCCCCTTCTTTTCGAATAAACTTTATTGAGATATATACTGAACACAATTACAAAACATCAAGCAGAAGCTGCAAAAGTACATAAAAGGTAAAGGTAAAGGTTCCCTTGCTCGAAAGCCAGTCGAATCCGACTCTAGGGTTGCGGTGCTCATCTCCGTTTCAAAGCTGAAGAGCCAGCGCTGTCTGAAGACGTTTCCATGATCATGTGGCCGACATGACTAAACGCCAAGGCACACAGAATGCTGTTACCTTCCCACCGAAGTGGTACCTATTTATCTACTTGCAATTTCTTGCTTTCGAACTGCTAGATTGGCAGGAGAAAAGTACATAAGCATAGCTTAAATTAACAGTGTTAATATTGTATAAATGACATGTAATAGATTAGGAAGGGAATGACTTCAGCATAAACAAACATAAAACCGTTGACTGCATCTAGTCGGTACGCACGATAGGATGGATGACCTAACAACTTCTGACTGTAAGTGCCAAAAATCAGAATTCATCGGGAACTAGAATGGAAGAAGCAAAGTATAATAAAGAAGAACAATCTGCAAATTCTGTCCCTATCTTATCTAGAATAAGAGACCATTTTTTCAGATGTTCCGGTGTGATACAATGTACCTTCTGAGTCCGTAATGCTATCAGAAACTTTATCAAGGATACAATATTCTCTGAGTTTCTTGTGCCAGTGCTGTATGTTAGGGACAGCTTTGTCTTTCCAGAGTATAGCTAGAAGACATTTATAACGGCTGCTAAATGTCATCCTGTGTGACAATTCGGTCTGCAGTGATTAATAAAAAGTGGCTCATTCATCTACACAACTTCAGGCTATGCATGATGGGTGAGCGGTGTGCCGCTCTGATGATACTCATGGATGCCATTTATAAGTGTCAGTGGCAGCACAGGACCCCTTCAGTGCAGGAACGATGCTCTAATGAGATCTAAATCCAGTGGAATCTAACCTTTTTTAAAATGAAAACGTTGACTCCAGAGTGGTTTGGATGAGGGTTAAGACAGGGGCTGTGGTTCACTGGCACAACTTGGCATGCAGAAGGTCCCGAGTATAATCTCTGGCATATTCAGCTAAGAAACTGCAGAAGCTGGGAAATGATGCTCCTCTGCCTTTGAGGACAGAGGGATTTTTTTTACTGTTTATTTAATACAAATTTATTTGGCTTTCAGAAATACAATATATGAATATCATAAACACCAATCCATTCGAATTACACAGCACGGTTACACAACACCGTGCCAAATGCATGAATGTATAAAATTAATCACTTATAAATCAAACTCTGTTTAGTGCATGGCAGTTCAATTCTGTAAAATCAAAGTCTAAGACATAGAATAGTAAGGGTTTTGGCTATTATTTATAGTATCCTCAAGTTATGATAAAAGTAGATCAAATCGTGATCGTGTGGATTTTTTTGGCAAGGTGTTGTTTTCTATTACATACTGAACTATGGGGCACCAAACCTCCAACATTTTCATGCAGGTGTTACCTAGAGTGTAAGAGTTGGAGTCAGAGGTCATTTCGGGGGGATCACAGTTCCCCCGGGTGGGGTATGGGGGGCGGGGCACATGACGAAGCCCCGCCCCCTGCTTCCAGCCGCCCCGCTTCCAGCCCTCATTCAGCCAGGAGGAGGCAGGAGAAGAGGGAGGGTAAGTTGCTTCCTCCCTGCCTCTCCCCACCCCTGCCTGCCTGGGGCCAGGGAGGGCCTTCGCGGGGCTTCCTCGCACTCCCGCTGGCCAGGCCCGTTGGGGGTGGGGTGTGTGGCCTTATGACACACTTCCGGTGATGTCAGGGGGTGTGGCCTTATGACACACTTCCGGTGATGTCAGGGGGTGTGTCATATGCTAATGACTTATGCTAATGAGTTACACTAGCTCTTTTTCTACGAAACAACCCCTGGTTGGATTACATTGAAATCTTACTTAGAATGAAATATTCCCATAATTTCTCTCTGTGTCCTGACAGCAAGGGGATATGTGGGCTTTTCCATTTTGACACTAATAAGACAGAGTTGATCAAACTGAGCTCCATGGGTGTCTCCAAATAAGGCAGGTTCATAGGATTACCACCAACTCTGGATTGGGGAAATTCCTAAATTTGAGGGTGGAGCTTGGGAAGGGCAGGGTTTGGGCAGGGGAGGGACCTCAGTTGGGTCTAATGTCATAGAGTCCACCCTCCGAAGCAGGCATTTACCTCCAGGGGAACTGAGCCCTGCCTTCTGGAGACCAGTTGTAATTCTGGGAGATCCCCAGGCCCCACCTGGAGGCTGGTAACCCTATAAAGTTGAGGTCTCTATGAAATATAAAGTGAAGGATACACTTGGTTCTCGGACTACTAGGCATGCTAAGAACTTCAGGGTGAACGGGTGAACTTATGTTCTTCAAATACCCTCAGTTATACACCAGACAGTCTCCTGATTGGATCACCTCAGTGCTCCCTGGCAAAGTATGCCTACGTGTCTGTGTAAGGTGCCCTCAAGTCACTGCTGACTTATGGAGATCCCAGCAAGGGGCTTTCAAGGTAAGTGAGCAGCACAGGTGGTTTGCCATGGCCTTCCTCTGCAGAGTCTTCCTTGGTGGTCTCCCTTCTAAGTACCAACTCTGCTTTGCATCTGAGATCTGATGAGATCGGGCTATACCATACTGCCTTCCCTCCCAAGTATGTCTGTAGTATAACACTATGTGCAGCAACTCTGTGCCTGCACAGCACCTGCTTAATTGTTGCAGCTTGCCACAGTTTTTGCCAAATCCAAGGACAAAATAATCTCATTTACCAGAGGAAAAGATAGCTTTCCCTTGGGTTATGGTTCCTGGGTCATTGACCTGATCTACTTGATCATGGCAATTCTTTCGGTTCATCCTTCCTGTGCCTGCACAGTCAGAAGCATTAAAAAAAAAAAAAATCACTACCTTGTATTACCTGACTTTTGCACCTGCACGATCAGTGGAACCTGAGAAGAGATTGGACAAATGGTCACAATATTAGCTGGGGCCATGAGCAGACACTGAAGGAACACAAAGTCACTAAAGTAGTAAGTCTCAGTTCAAAAACCGGGAACTTTTTGTTAATTGTGTGGCTTTAAAAACTGCAGGTGGCAGCAGCAGTAGACCAACGACAGAGGCACCAGTGATGTCTAATCGTGCGAGAAAACAGAGTAATTGCACAGACTGGACCTACTCAAAGGTGGCTTCCACACGGGGGTGGGATTTTGTGGTTTCCATGTCACTGGTACAGCTACAGATAAAGCACAGCAGCAACGGGGATTCCACACAGCGAGTTTCCCTGCAGTTCCCCTGCCCCAATCCCCCAGAAGTGGCCAGCCCCTCCCCTAGGTCAATGGGGCTTTTACATTTGTTTTTTAAAAAATCAGCCCTGGAATAGTGTTTTATCAGTATGACATTGTAACAATAAGTGCAGTAGGTTCCCTGAATTCTCAGCCTTCATTTAAAAATCAGTAAGTCTGTATCCCCTTCCATTGCAAAGATGTGCCCTTTCTCCCCTTATATCTCCACAAGGGAAAG
>NW_015176505.1:0-19312 GCF_001447785.1 Gekko japonicus | reverse complement strand
AAGAGCTAGAGACTCACTTTAAAAAAAATAAAAATTGAGAATTCCAGGAACCAGCTGCACCTATTGTCATAACAGTATACTGATATAGCAGTATTCTAGTGCCGATTTTAAGAATAAAAAGCCCCCAGTGGCAGGGGGGAGGAAATGGCTGCCACAGGGACAGTTATGGAAAATAGCTGCTATGTGGACTGGAAACTCCACCACCACCACATGCACAGTAGCCATCTGGGCTTTACTGCAACCTTTCCCAAAACTTTGGAGCAAAGCAGGATTGAGAACAATTGGAGAAAAGCTGGGGGAAATCCCCAGAGGTGCACAAATGCACCATGACATTTCCCAACAGCACTGAGCTCAGGACAAATAACCCATGAGGAAATGGCCAAATTCTCTCAGATACACCTAAGAACCTTGTTAAAGAACTGGCTCCTTGCTCATGACTGGTGAGAAGAATATGAGCTGGCCCAGCGGGTGGCTGAGTGATGAGTACACTGTATATGGTGTTTTCTTCGATGGCACCTCTGAGATCTCCTTGTGACCTCTGCCTGCAGCTGAAGCCTCACTGCAATGGTTACATTTTAATGAAGCCCTTGGGTTCCTGCAGCCTGGCACGGAGAAAGGTCTTGCCTTCCAGGTTTATGGAGCAATTTCTGAAATGAGCACAGAATCTATGAGCGAGCAAAGTGCTTCGACGCTAGCGACAAGCGGCGGCTCATGAAATTTCCCTGCATTTTGCTAATTATCTATTTATTTCCGCGTTTCTTGGCTGGTGAAGCTTTGTCACGAGACAGGCCAGATGGCAGAGACACTGGCACCTGTAATTAGAAGGGAAATAAATACTGCCGAATCAGAGGTCCCCCCCCCGCTTATCTTCCTTGAGCTCTTCTAGAAGGTACTGCGGTTGCTGACACCAAGCTGTACCAGGTGCATTTCCCCCCCTGACATCCTTTAAAAAGCTGATACCTTTAGGAATCCATTTCCACTTTCTGATTTCACAAGGCTGCAAAGCTTATTCTTAGAAACTGGGGTGCTGTGAAGGGATGCAGGAAGGGACCAGGGAAATCTGTCCTCTTCCAAAACTGGGAGGAAGAGACACTGTCATTACATTCTAGACACAGCAAAATGCTAAAGTGCTATCAGCCATGAAACAAGAACACCAAATAAGGGTTGCCAGCTGTCCAGGAAAAAAAATGTCCTGGTCCTGTAGTAGAGGCTTGATGTATGGAAAGGGGCAACTGAAACTTTCTGTGGCATTAAGGAAAACAACTAGGGTTGCCAACCAATGGGAGGCCTGCAGGTGGGTCATGGGAAGTGCACATGATGCTGGTGAAACTAGAGTTGGTTAAACCATAGAGTTTCTGGTGGTTCCTAGAGATACCCTAGGTCACTTCCAGGTTTTACCAGGAAGTGATGTAGCAACATCAGCAATGTCACTGTTTTTTATTTGTATCCCAGTACTGTCTGGAGTGGCAATGGGCAATGGGGCTCACTGGTGGATGGCCTCCTGCCAAAGCAGAGGACTGGAAAACTTACAAATAACATCCCATTAAGTCTCTATTACAGGGACAGTACATTTTTTTCTCCAGGCCTGTTGGGTTTTCCCCATACCCTGGAAAGCTTCAGCTGCTGATTTTTGAACATTAAATGGCTCTCAAATGCACTGGGCAGAGATTTTTGTCCCAACCAGTGGTAAATCCTAGTAGATGATCAGCTCTGTAGGTGATCATCTTTGAACTTGTAATGGTTCTAGAAAGGCAGGATGAAATGCTCCCATTTCCCAGGGCTGCAATTTCCTGAATCTCTGCATTGTCTCTTTCCCATCACTAGATGGCTACCTCTTTGGGCCTAACATTTATTAAAAGTTTACCTCGGTCTTCAGAGGACAATAAACTTGTGTGCTAGCAGGGACAGGACATCACAATTTCTCAGCAACAAACCTTTACTCTTTTCATTCTGAGGATGTACCACTGCTGCAGGTTGCCCGAGTTGTGAGGGCAGTGCTTGGATTCCCTGCGACAAAATGACAAAGGATGGAAGATTTATTGTGTAATAAAACAATAGTTTGGGAAATCTTGTAGACACGAGGTGCAGCAGATCTACCTGGGAAAGACCCCGATCCCAATAGCATCATGATTGAGAGAGGTTGCATTTGCATTACAAAATATACCGTAGCTCCATTCAAATGATGCATTTGCAGATGGGGACTGCAGTGTAAGTAGTACATCTGGGTCCATCTCCAGCTATACATCTGCATTTACTCATTGTGTATCTTTCCTAATTGGCCAAAAGGATTTATATGTGGACATTTGTTCTGCAGGTGAATCTTCGTTGTAGGCTCGGAATGAAGGCATCCTCCTGAACTGTGAGAGAGCTAGATTCTTGGTCTCCTTTTGAGGTTCAGGTCTAAGACTTAAGGAATACCTGACAATGTGCAGGAGGGTTAGGGGTGAGGACTTGGTGTGGGGCCAGCATCACCAGTGTGGCAATGTCATTTCTGGTGCATTTCTAGGAATTACCAGAAAATCTATTATTTTACCTTACAGTTTCTGGCAATTTGTAGAGCTACCTGCCGTCACTCCCAGATTTTCCGCAGAAGGGATGCTGCCGTGCTGGTGATGCTGCCAGTTTTTTAACCCCCCCCCCCTTTGGCACATGTTGTGGCATCAGGCAACAGGAGCTTAAGGCAGGAGATCCTTCACTGCCACTGTGGGCCGAGCAGCCCTAATGACCTCATGATAGGTAACTTCAATAAATACTTTTTAAAAATATACTGCTTTTCCCCAAATGTAATGATGAATATATTTTTATGAGTTCCCCACTTCCCTGAGTGGTGAAGAGTACCAGCAGCAGCACTACCTAAATATTATTTTCTTTGAATGAAAATGATTTGGAAAAAGTGCAGAAAAGGGCAACTCGAATGATAAAAGGGTTGGAACACTTTCCCTATGAGGAAAGGTTAAGGCGCTTAGGGCTCTTTAGCTTGGAGAAATGACGACTGAGGGGTGACATGATTGAGGTTTATAAGATTATGCATGGGAAAGAGCAGGTAGAGAAAGAGGTACTTTTCTCCCTTTCTCACAATACAAGAACTCGTGGGCACTCCATGAAATTGCTGAGCGGTCGGGTTAGAACGGATAAGAGGAAGTACTTCTTCACCCAAAGAGTGATTAACACATGGAATTCACTGCCACAGGAAGTGGTGGCGACTACAAGCATGGACAGCTTCAAAAGGAAATTAGATAAGCATATGGAGCAGAGGTCCATCAGTGGCTATTAGCCACAAGGTATAGATAGGGACTCTGGGGCAAGTGATGCTCTGTCTTCTTGGTGCTTTGGGGGGGGGTCAACAGTGGGAGGGCTTCTAATGTCCTGGCCCCACTGGTGGACCTCCTGATAGCACTGGTATTTCTGGCCACTGTGTGATACAGAGTGTTGGACTGGATGGGCCTTTGGCCTGATCCAACATTGGCATCTCTTATCTTATTTTCTTAAAAGGGGGTGGGGAGACTTAATGGTGTCTATTGTAATATTTGCTTTATTTATATAGCATGTGTGAAGGCACACCTACAGGACAGTAGATCTGTCATCAGATCTTCAAAGACAGAGAGGCAGTGAGACCCAGGACCCCCAATATTCAAGAGCTAACTCATAGCTTTCTGTCTGCTTCTCTTTCTATTTCAGACTTTACCTGCTTAAAAAAACACACTGATACTTGCTCCTTTACTGGAACAGTAAAGTTCAGATCAAGGCCACTAAGAGGGAGAACTTAAAGGACAAAATTCTGGAGACAAGTTCGTCTTGGAGGCCCCTGGAGCAAGGCATGGTTTGTTCCATGATGTTCGTGATTTCTTATGTGGAGTTTGGGTTGGGGTGGTGGGAGGCCATTTCCCAAAGGAATCTTTGTTTGAGGGCCTGTTGTGGGTCTCAGCAGCCGCAGCTGACTTGGGTCCTTTAACACGACAGCTATCTAGAAACCATCTCCTAACAACTTGTTTTACATTGAGAAAACATCTACAACCACTAGCAAATAGTAAACATTTTTTTGTAAGAACATAAGATAAGCCATGTTGGATCAGGCCAATGGCCCATCCAGTTCAACACTCCGTGTTACACAGTGGCCAAAACCCAGGTGTCATCAGGAGGTCCACCAGTGGAGCCAGAACTCCAGAAGACCTCCCACTGTGGCCCCCCAAGCACCAAGAATACAGAGCATCAGTTCTCTAGACATAGTGTTCCATCTATACCTTGTGGCTAATAGCCAGTGATGAACTCATGCTCCATATGTTTATCCAATCCTCTCTTAAAATTGTCTATGGTTGTAGCCACTGCCACTTGTGTTAATTACACTTTGGGTGAAGAAGGTGGATCGTAGACAACTTTTTAAAGGGAAAGGCACTACTGAAAGGGAAAATAAAATCTGCTGTGCATTAGATTATACACCATTAGCAGAATCCACCAGGAAAGTGATCCAGAAACACTGGCACAACCTGAATGATATCCCAGGGTGTGATGTACCACCTAGAGTAGGTTATAGGAGGAAACAAAAGTTGAAAAATATTTTAATAAGATCAGACATTTTTCATCCTAATAGGGAAGAACCAGCAACCTCCGGATGCAAAAGATGCAGGAGGTGCTCAGTCTGCCCCCAAGGGTGGGAGTCTGATCAGATCCTACTACCAACTAAAAGTTTTTAATAAGAAATTAATTGGATTAACTACATGTGCCACAAGGACAGTAATATATTTATTACAATGTAGTTGTAATTTGTTATATATGGGGATTTCCACATGTGCTATACAGACCCATATCATTGAACATATCTCTAAAATAAAATAAAATGAGTGGTTTGATGCTCCCTTGATACAGCATTTTGGGGAAACCAAGCATAAACATGACGATATTAGATTTGTGATATTGGAAACTTTCTCTTCCCATCCCTACAACAGGGTTGATATGGTTAAATTTTTGTTGTGCAGAGAGTTGTTTTGGATCCACCGGTTGAACATCCTCATCCCACGTGACTTAAATTAAACCCAGAATTACTCATGTTTCTTATAAGTATAACCAGGGCTTTTTTTGTGGAAAAAGCCCAGCAGGAACTCATTAGCATAGCAGGCCACACCCAACAGCAGAAACGTATTAGCATATTAGGCCACACCCATTACAGCACAGCTCATTGGCATATTAGGCCACACCCATGTTACCAGAAGTGTGGTCATCCAGCCACACCCACCTTTTGCTTCTTATTCTGTTTACCTTGTTTGTTGTCAACACCCAGGGCTTTTTTTGGAGCAGGAACTCCTTTGCATGTTAGGCCACACACCCCTAATGTAGCCAGTCCTAATGAGTTTCTGCTGTTGGGTGTGGCCTATTATGCTAATGAGTTCCTGTGCGTTCCTGCCCAAAAATAGCCCTGAGTATAACTGTTTCTTTAAATAGCTGTAACAACCTGTAACAACGATTAAGTTCCATGAGCTCAATCTACATAATGGCCATTTGTAAAGAGAGGTGAGGATGCTCAGTCAACTATTACAATTCAAGGATTAGTTCCATAGGAAGTGAGAGATTGGGAGCATTGTAAATAATTGGTAAACTGGATTGTTACATGTATATGTATAGCTTTTTTCTCATAGTAACAACTGCAGAAAGGCGCACCATAAGAATAATACTAATTGAGGTGAGGCTGCCTATTGTAACTACACTCAGCTACAAGAGCAGGTGTATTCTCCTTTAGTATTTAATGACAGGCATGACAATAATTATTTGGGGGGAAATGATTATTTTTATATTACTCTTGAAAGTAATAATATTATTATATGTTAGTCCATGATTTGAAGAAGTTGACATGAAATTAAGTATAGAATAATTTGGAGTCTTTGTCTCGTCTTCACTGGTCTGCACACATCAACTTTAAAGACCGTGATCTCTTGGACTGATTTTTGGATCTTGATTGCTACACAACTGAGTTGTGATATCTTGATTTGTATGTAGTTCTCTGTTACATGTTCAAATAGATTCTTTGATGTGATACAAGTATTATGGAGTGATTCTCCTACCGGATAATAGCATTGCTTGTATTGTGTACTGAAAATAAGCTTTGTGCATTATGATTACCTTAAAGACAATACATTTTATTATAATATTCTTCATTATTCAGCATCATTTTGGCATGGTACTACAATTCTTGTGGTTACCCTATTACATCGTGACCACCCCCTCCTTGTTGTGTCATTAGTTTTCCATTATATTGCATTTCTAGCCATCACAGCTCTACCATCTTGCATAGATTATTTGGTTTCCTTTTCTGTTAGTAAAATTTAAAAAAAATATTTGTTGAAATGTCTTTTTCCGTCTTATTTATTTATTTATTTATTCGGCTTCTATACTGCTCCTTCCCGCAGGCTCGGAGCGGTTTACATTTTTAATTAATTACATCCTATCTAGGGCCACAATTCACGGGAGGAGGGTGAATGCCTACCAGCACCCAGACAGCAGGGCTCTTCTTTTCTCTCGGCTTCTTTTTCATGGTGGGCTCTTCACCTTCCTGGTGATGGCATCTCGGTGCAGGTCTTGTTTGCAGCGACTCCTTCCGACGAGGGCTTCATGGTGTGCGGCAAGATCCATGGTCTTGCCTCAGCCAGGGCCAGGGCTTTCTCTGTCCTGGCCCCAGCCTGGTGGAACATGCTTCCTATTGAGACCAGGGCCCTGCGGGATCTTCTTCAATTCCGCAGGGCCTGCGAGACGGAGCTCTTCCGCCAGGCCTTTGGTTGAGGCAGCGGGTGCCCATTTATGGCCTCCCTGAGGTTGCTGCCACCTGTCTGCCACCTGTCTACTGACCAACGACAACTGGCCTTTAACCCATTGTACCACCGGGCCAGAACTTTATGGTCAACTGATTGCCGCCAGCACTTTATGCTTGTTGATTTGTAGTGTTTTTAATAATTCTGTTTTTAAGCCGTTTCTATGTCGTGTTGGAAGCCGCCCTGAGCCTGCTTTGCGGGAGGGCGGGGTATAAATTTGCTAATAAACAAACAAATAAATTAAAAAATGATGCTGTTCCAAGCTGTACCCATTGTTTTAATTGTTATAATGTTCTGCTGTGTTTTAATGTTTAATGTTTTCAGCTGAAATTGTATTTATTTTAATGATGTTACCCGCCCTGAGCCCTCCCAGGGGATGGGTTGGATATAATGCAAATAATAAATAAATAAATATAAATAAGTAAATTTTTCTGAGTGTCGATCTGAATCTGTACCTCTGAATACATAGGCAGTACAATCCCAAGTGGTGAAGTGCTCCTAAATGAACATGTTTTTTCTGTGTAGCAGTGGGTGCCTCTGCGCATCATGGCTCTGACACATGTATACTGATTGGCCTTGACTCCCGCCAGGTGTGTCACTTTAGACCAAACCACAGTGACAGATCCATTAAACATACCATCTGTCAGTCCTGATCCCCCATAATTAGATCTGTCAGTCCTGATCCCCCATTCCTTAGAATCCACTCTCAGTCCCAGTCTGGAACAGTGCCCTGCTGAATAGTTCTCCACCACAGTTCATCTACTTCTAATTGAACTCCTGTTTTAAACATTGTATAATCCTACAGTAATGAGTGCAACAGTTAAATTAACATCAAATCAGAATATTCTTGTTAGAAACCAACTGATAGGTTTCAGCTTCTGAATCACCCAAACCCCCGAGATTTTGATTAAAAGAGACACATTTCCATACCGTACATTTGTGCTAAATCTCATAGAATCTATAGCACAGATGAATGAGGGATGAACCCGTGAGATCAAAGGCAAAAAAACCCCCAGCACTCTGTTGTAGAGTGTGTTTATTTTTTATTGCAAGGCTTGAATATACAAACTCCATTTTTGAGTATGGAAGTTGGTATGCGAGAATCTGAAGCAACGCTGGCTCATGGAATTACCTGAGAAGTTTATAAGAGCATGCAAACTGTTTATTCAATTCAACATACTGCAGATGGTATGTTTATACACCTTGGTCTCTGTGTATAGGCTTTGATTTTATTGAAGCAGAGTCAGAGAAAAACTAGCAATGGAGCAACTCCTGTTTCCTACACCTTATAACACACATTCTGTGAAATTGTGTACTTGGGCACTTTGCTTTCCATTTTCATGGAACTTAATGTCTCTGGGTTAACTGCTTAAACTAGCAAATGTAAATTATGTTGAGAAGTAGGCTTAGATCCAGAGTGATGTCTGGAAGCAAGGACTTCCACAATTTTCTTGCCTTCCTTATCCAGTAGTGGCCGGAAATCCCCCCTCCCCAAATCCTGTTCTCTGGAGACAGAAGACCTCCTTGGATCAGGATTTCGGAGGGCATTTTGGGCTGCTTGGCAGGTGGAAATCCTTGCACCAGTGGAAATACTGTTCTGGATCCAAGCCGTGGAGTTTAATTTCCTTGGGAAAAGGTAAAATGAATGAAGCACTATGAAAACTGAAAGTGCTGTTATAAATCCTAATTATTCTATGCTTTGCTGCTGTCTAGGTGAACTTCTCATATATGTTGTCAGGTGTATATTTAAAATATCCTAAGTATGCCCCTAAACATGCAAAGTGAGAATTTGGTACCTATTTTGCAGGGAAGAAGAAGAAGAAGAATTCATTTTTATGCTTCATTTTTCTCTATCCGAAGGAGTCTCAAAGTGGCTTACAATGACCTTCCCTTCCTCTCCCCGCAGCAGTCATATTGTGAAGTAGGTGGAGCTGAGAGAGCGCTGAGAGAGCTGTGACTGACCCAAGGTCACCCAGCTGGCTTCATGTGGAGGAGTGGGGAGTCAAACCTGGTTCTCCGGGTTAGAGTCCTACTGCTCTTAACCACTACACCAGCCTGGCTCTCAGTATATACAGGTGTAGTAGTCAGGGAGCCAGGGCTACTGACTGCATACGTAGCAACAAACTTGGGTTTGCCATTGTGTAATCTCCACTAGTCTTAAGAATAACCAAAACAATTCTCTCCTTTGTGCTCCTATCAGTACAACTTCCATTCCAGCTGCTGAAAACTTTGATTCTTTTTTTTTAATCACTTTGACTGTTGACCCGTGATGTGAAAACTTTCATGGTGCTGGAACTCATTATACAAATGTGATGTAGCAGGCAGATCTTTGCTCTATTTTCCATGAGTGTGCAGTTTATAGGCATTATTGTGGATGCACTAATGTGGTCGGAATTAATGGTGTGAGATGGCTCTCCCCACTGCTTCAGAAAGAGTCATGGCTAGAAGGCCAGCATCGCTTTTCTGCTCTCCTAATTCTGCTTGCCTTAGAGATAGTGATGTTAATACGACCGAAGACAAAGAGTGCTGCTCCTCTTGGAGTTGGAGTTATTTCAGTACATCATTTTAGCAACTCAGGGATTATGCCCAAAAGAAGATTGTGGATGTACTGCCAGTTCAGCTTCATTGCCCGTGTTCCAAAGTGATTTTGGAATTGGAAACTGTGTTCTTGAGATATGGAAAGTATCCAGAAGTATTTTGCTAGATTAGACCATTTAACTCAGCATTCCCTTCCCTATGGGAATCAATCCAATGGCTCTGCAAAATCAAAGTCTGCCCTGCAGGTACAGGATTTGGACTTTCAGGCCTTTGTTGTCAGGACAGTGTCCTAAACTACTAAACTGCAGAATTAGGGTAGCTGCAGTATAGTAAAGGTAATCCAGGAACAAGGATAGTTTAACACTAAGCGTCAAGCTACAAGTGACATGGGAGATCTATAGATCTTCCAAGCCTCCTGCTATGGCAGGTCTCCTGCCAGCAGCTGTCCTTGCCTGCTGCTACTCCAAGTCACAGCAGGAGGGGGGGAAATTAAGCTGGCAGCCTATGCACTGCTATATCACTTCGGGGGGGCGGGATAGAAGAGAAACTCCGTTGTTTTTACAATAGTGTTTTGGGTGGTACTGTAAAGTCTTCTGAGTCAAGACTCAGTTCATCAAGTGGCTTATGCTGGAATTGATTTTTTAAAGTCTTTAAGACATTACTTTATTTTGCTGCAATAGGATAATACAACTACTCCTTTGGCATTATAAATCATAATCTGGAATCCAGGTTTATCAGGAAGAGAACAAACCATATTTTATGGCTCAGAAGCGATGCCAAACTATGGTTTTCAATATTGAGTCATTATGTATGAACAAGATCATGGTGTACGGGTGGATCATGAGCAGCCAGTCTGATGCAGTGACAAAAAAGGCTAATGTGATCTTGGGGTGTATCAACAGAGGTATCACATCCAAATTGCTAGATGTCATAGTCCCACTGTACCTGCACTGGTCAGGCCACACCTGTGTGTGTGCAGTTCTGGAGGCCTCACTTCAAAAAGATGTGGACAGAATAGGGCAAGTGCAAAGGAGAGCAACGAGGATGATTGGGTGCCTGGAGACCAAGCCCTATGAGGAAAGGCTGAGGAAATTGGTAATGTTCAGTCTGGAGAAGAGGAGGTTGAGGGGGGACATGATTGCTCTTTTGAAGTATTTGAAGGGCTGTCACTCAGAGGAGGGCAGGGAGCTGTTCCTGTTGGCTGCAGAGGATAGGACTTGCAATAATGGGTTTAAATTAAGGGTGGGAAGGTACCACCTGGATCTTAGGAAAAACTTTCTGACAGAAAGAGTTGTGCAGCAGTGGAATCAGTTCCCCTAGGGAGGTGGTGAGCTCCCCTTCACTGGCAATCTTTAAGCAGAAGCTGGACAAACACTTATCAGGGATGCTCTAAACTGATCCTGCATTGAGCAGGGAATTGAGAAGAGAGAAGGGAGGTTTCCTCAGGACCATTTACTACATAACAGCAAACCATGATTTGTCATTATGTCTGAGCCATGGCTGAAAGTCTTCCAGAAGAAGGGCTGATACAGCTCAAAACTGATTCTGCACCTTGGATAAAAACTAAAGGTTCTTTAAAGGATCAATTTATTATTCCTTGGGGGAAATTGTAAATTCAAGCTGTTACTTGCTATAAAAATTAGTGAGGAAGAGTTTTCTCCTTCCAAAAAAGAAGAAAACTGTGAGAAATCTTTCAATTGTTAATATGATCTCCCCAGGTATCATTCCATTACAATACGTTCTGAAGAGGTGTGTGGATTAGCAAAATTGGAAATTCAATTGATCTGAGGGAGATGATGTATTAAAACACATTTGTGCCTTTCTTGGTTGATGATACCATATGATTCAGCATTGTGAACATGAAACCACTTTCCGTCAAGATCTCAAAAGTCTCTCTTCTTTTTTTCTCCCCTCACCCCCATTCATAATTTGGTCAAGTTCCTGAGCGTGGGAGCTGGTTCATTAAAAAAAACAAAACCCAAATGCTCACATCAGAACAATGTGATTTGTGCTGCTGAACTTCAGCACAGCGGGAGGGCAGATGTTATATATTTGATTCAAGGCACAAACACCATTATGTATACCAATCTGGACTACCTGTTATAGGGAACTATAAAGATACCATGATGAATGGTCTGTGAATTGGTCCTTCTTACAGCTATTGCCTGAATTTAAACTCTAACCATGTCTGCACTGCAGGCTAAATCAATTCTGTCTCATATAGAACCAGCTTACTCTGGTGGTTTTTGGACCCAATGGTTGACTCTTCTCTGCACCAGCCTACCGATAGCCCCAAACACTGGAGCCTGCCAGTGCTGTTACTATGTGCAGCAGTGTTCCTCTACAGCCATTGGGGGGGGGGCCCTCTGGCAATAGGCATACGTTTCTGGTAGCTGCCCTACAATAAAAAGAAGGCTGCAGCACACAGTAAACAGGTGCAAGGAAAATCTGATGCCCAAGCAGATTCCTGTTGTGTCTGTGAACATGGCTGATCTTCTTCAGGGGGGAAAAATGAAAATTGAAGCCATATTTTTGCTTGACGTTATTTCTCCTCTGAATTTCACCTCCAAACTTCACCACTGAATTAAAGAGATACTCTGATGCAATAGTTATTCTATTAATTAATTCATTGGCAGTGTGTGTAGAATAGCCAGGAGATCCTAGGATTCTCTGGCAACCAGAAGCTATAGCTCTTTTGTGGCAAGTTAGGCTTACAGTGGGCTGAGAGAGCTCTGAGAGAACTGTGACTGACCCAAGGTCACCCAGCTTCAAGTGGACGAATGGGGAATCAAACCTGGTTTTCCGGGTTAGAGTCCTACTGCTCTTAACCACTACACCAAACTGGCTTTCAGCAGTTATTCTATTGTATTGGTGTTATGCTCAACACCTTTGGTCAAAGAAGTTTGTTAATAAAAGGAGAGGGTGCAGTACTTAAGAGCAATGGACTAGGATGGAAAATGCTTGGGTTCAAAACCACTCTCAGCCATAAAGGTCAACAGGGCTGCAATCCTAAGGGCATTTTCGCAGGAATGAGCCCCACTGAATCACATAGGACTTACTTCTGTGTAGACCTGCTTAAGATCATTCCCTGGGTGACCTTGGCAAGTTACTCTCTCTCAGCCGTACCTACTTCACATACTGAAGGTAAAATCTAGGAAAGAACCATGTATGTCACCCTGAGGTACAGAAAGAGTAGCATACAAGTGTGATAGATGGACATTTGCTGCAGACATAAAGAAGACACAAGAACCATCATGATCGCTGTTCACAGAAACCCTCTATGGATGATATTACATACACAGAAACTAAGGCAGATAGCAGGGTTACCCACCTCCAGATAGGGCCAGGAGAGCTCCCAGAACTGAAACTAATCTCAAGATTGCAGAGATCAATTTCCTTGGAGAAAATGGCAGCTTTGGAATCTATGGTGTTGATGACATCACATCGCATCCCTGCTGAGCACCACCCCCCACCCAAAACTCTGTCCTCCCAAGGGTCTACCCCCAGATATCCAAGGATTTCTCAACCCAGAGGTGGAAACCCTAGTGGGTATAGGGGGAACAGGCATGATAGGACTGCCAACTCCAAGTTGGAAAATTCCTAGGGATTTGCAAGTAGAACCAGGGAGCTGAGATTTGCAAGTAGAACCTGGGACTCTTACATGTGTAGACTGTGCTTGTGAGTCATTAACTGTGAGTAGGCAGGAGGTGGATGAGCACACTTTTGCCTGTCCCTTTGCATGTGTGTTGATTTCAAAATTTGTAATGTCTTCCATAGAGGGTTAGAGAAGCTTCTTCCTCTGGACTAAAAGGTTCCTCTTAGTTTTAATTTTTCCTTTCTTCTGAGGAAGACATTTCCCACTCTAAAAATATGGGAATTTGGTCAGCAAGAACATACTCCCCATCCAACTTGATTTGGGTCTTCTCTGACTGTAGTACTATCAAATGCATGAGAATCAAGCATCGAGCAGAGGTCCATCAGTGGCTATTAGCCACAAGGTATAGATAGGGGCTCTGGGGCAAGTGATGCTCTGTCTTCTTGGTGCTTGGGGGGTCAACAGTGAGAGGGCTTCTAGTGTCCTGGCCCCACTGCTGGACCTCCTGATGGCACCTGGTATTTTTGGCCACTGTGTGACAGAGTGTTGGACTGGATGGGCCTTTCGCCTGATCCAACACTGGCGTCTCTTATGTTCTTATGAGAAGCAGGAAAGCAGCTCAACCACTCCCACAGTAAAGAAATGAGGGATACATGACTAGTGTCTTGCTTGTACACTCTGGAAGGCAGGTTCTTGGGGAGGGAGGGAATTAAAGGCCTATGCTAATTTCCATTTGTTGAGAAAAATTAACTCTCCAACAATTCAGTGTAACCTGAATGATGATGTACTGACTACACACCAGTTTGGTGTAGTGGTTAAGTGCGTGGACTCTAATCTGGGAGAGCCAGGTTTGATTCCCCACTCCTCTACTTGCACCTGGGTGGATGACCTTGGGCAAGCCGTAGCTCTGATAAGAGCTGTTCTTGAAAAAGAGCAGTTTTTGTCAGAGATCTCTCAGCCCCACCTACCTCACAGGGTATCTGTTGTGGGGAGGGGAAGGGAAAGGAATTTGTAAGCCACTTTGAGACTCCCTTTGGGTAGTGAAGGGCGGGGTATAAATCCAGTCTCTTCTCTTCTCTTCATCTACCTAACATTCTTCAAAGAAACTTCCATATCAAGAGGAGAAAAGTATGGTCGTGTTCTTCTCCAAGCACACCACCTGTATTAATGTTGTGTCCCACCATTTTAAAGAAGAAATTGCCACACATGCTCTGGATCATGAAAATATCAGACAAATCCTAAAGTTTACTCAGATGGGGAGGAAATCTGATGGTGAGAACCTGAGTTTCCAAAATAGATCCTGTGCAATCAATTACTTTGGCTGAAGAAGTGAGTACTGACTCACAGAAGCTCATACCATGCCACAAATTTTGTAGGTCTTTGTAGGTCTACTGGACTCTTGGTCTCCTCTTTGGTTCACTATGTGATCACTGACTGCAAGCTAAATCTCTCCTACTTGTTTTACTTAGAATCAAGGTATTATGCATTCAGACAGATCATTCACAACTAGTACTAATGAATCATCGTCTATATGTTTTCCAACCTGTTGTCATCCTAAACAGTATCGGGATGATGTGCTCTCAAGCTGCAGCTGACTTGTACGGGGCAGGCCCATAGCTAACATGGGGCCCACGGGGCCTGGCCCCCTTGTGTTTCTTCTGGGCCCCCTCCCTCCAGGGCTGCCCCCAAAGTGCTCCAACTTACCACCTGCACTGTACTTCCATTTAATTAGCTGGCGGGCCCCCCAAGGCCCCCTCCCAAAGAATTCCATAGCTACGGGGCTGGTACGGGGTTGGAGGACTGTAATTTTGCTGACACATTTTGTGATTAGCAAAGAAGGACTTCTAGATCAGTGGATATAATTTCCAGAAAGATTTCAAAACAGAGGTGGTTTTTCCTCAGATGATCGACTCAGCTCCTCAAATATCAATAGGCCCTTCCCCCACTTTCCCTCATTTTTTGAGGGGAAACAAAAGAACACCACATTTGAAACACATGTGCAGCTGGGACCTTGGACTTCTCCATTTTCCTCATGTTGATCTGCCTCTGGCAATCCTTCAGTGCTTGTACCAGCTTCTGGTTCTAACAGTCTGCCTGACCTTCACCAGCTGTGAAGTCAGAGGAGGGAGACTCAGTTTACAGTGGACTAGAAAGATAAACAAATAGTTGTGTGTCTCATAACATTGCTTAGCAGATTTGTGCAAGTGAACATTGAAGATTGCAAAACAGAGACTTTTCCTCCAATGGCTGAGTGATAAATCAGATATCAGAAAGGCCCCAGGTGTGTAAGGCTGCTGAACAGATAATCCAATGAATCCTTCTTGAGCTTCAAGTCCTGACATAAAGAAGCACTGCATTTGATGCATCAGAGCTTTGTTAGAGATCATGGTCCTTTTGACCAGCAAGCTTGGGTCCCTGTCTTTCTGACAGATGTTATCACAGCTGCTCACTCACACCTGTGTAGACATGTTTTTCCTGAATGTTCCACCCCGACCCTGTTTAGGTGGCGAGCACATTTTAGCGTGCCCGCGGAGCCAAATGGACCCACTGCGGCTCCAAATGGCTCTGCGGGATCCGATGCCCCTTGGCGGCTCGCTGGATGAGCTTGTGGAGGACTGGCATAGCTGGCTCTCTGCAGCCATCGACGAGATCACTCCCTGGCACCCTCTGTGCCCTCGCTCTAGGCTTGCACCCTGGTTTACCCAGGAGTTGCGGCTTATGAAACGAGAGCTGAGACAGCTAGAGAGACGGTGGCGCTGGGCTCGGGATGAAGCTACAAGAACATCCTATAGGATGTTTATGAGATCCTATGAGATGGCAGTCAAAGCCGCTATGTGAGAATTTTATGCAGCTACAATTGCGTCGGCAAGCTCACGCCCAGCCCAATTGTTTAGAACGATTCGGTCTTTAACAGCTCTGCCAGTGGGCAGACCAAATGTTAGGGAATTGGACATTGGCTGCGAGGCCTATGCAAGCTGTTTCACTGACAAAGTCTTGGCACTCCGCCGCGACCTCCCCGCTACAGTTGAAACAGTGAGTGAGCTCAAGGCCCCTTGCATGTCTGATTCCGGCTTTGGATCATTTCAGCCCACTCAGCCTGGAGGAAGTCGACAGACTGCTTATGACTGTACGCCCAACCACATGCAGCCTCGATCCTTTCCCCTCCTGGCTCATTAAAGTGGGCCATGAGGGGTTTCGAGGTGCCCTAAGGGAGATTATCAACAAGTCCCTCCTTGAGGGGCAGTTCCCGGGGGCACCCAAGGAAGCGATGGTCCGCCAGCTCCTGAAAAACCAACTCTGGATCGAATTGGCCAACTATCGGACGGTTTCCAATTTGCCCTATTTGGGCAAATTAATTGAGAGGGCGGTGGCGATACAGCTACAGGGCTTTCTGGATGATGCTTCCGTTTTAGATCCCTTCCACTCCGGTTTCCGCCCAGGACATGGGATGGAGACAGCGCTGGTTGCCTTTACTGATGATCTCCGGAGACATCTGGATTGGGGCGTTTGGGCAGTACTGATGTCATTAGACCTGTCAGCTGCGTTTTGACACAGTCGACCTTCGGTTGCTGACCCACCACCTCATTGACGTGGAGATACAGGGGCTAGCCTTGCAATGGCTTGCTTCCTTTCTCCAGGGTTGGGGACTAAGGGTGGTGCTAGGGGAACAGCAGTCCAGGAGACACCCGCTTGAGTGTGGTGTGCCTCAGGGGGTGGTGCTTTCCCTGACGTTATTTAACATCTACATGCGCCCCCTTGCCCAGATTACCCAGAGATATGGGCTGGGGTGTCACCAGTATGCTGATGACACCCAGCTCTATCTGATGTTGGGTGGCTGGTCTGACTCTGGCCCGGATGATCTGGATTGGGCATTGCAGGCCATGGCTGGTTGGCTTAGACTGAGCCAGCTGAAGCTAAATCCGGTGAAGACGGAGGTCCTGTACTTGTGCTGGGGTGATTCGGGGATGGGGATCCCACTCCCAGCCTTCGACAGGGTGCCACTGGTGCCAGCATCGGAAGTTAGGAGTTTGGGAGTACTCCTGGATCCTTTCTTAACAATGGAGGCCCAGGTGGCAGCCACTACTAAGCTGGCCTTTTATCATCTTTGGCTGATCCGGCAGTTGGTTCCCTTCCTCAACCGCGACGGCCTGGCTACAGTGATCCATGTGATGGTCACCTTGAGATTAGACTACTGTAATGCTCTCTACATGGGGCTGGCCTTTTCGCAAATTTGGAAGCTGCAGCTAGTGCAGAATGCTGCAGCCAGGCTCCTGATGGGTCTCCCTTGATGGGAGCACATCCAGCTGGTGCTGAAGGCACTGCACTGGCTGCCAATAGCATACCAAATTCACTTCAAGGTGCTGGTACTTACCTTTAAAGCCCTATATGGCCAGGGTCCGACCTACCTGAGGGACCGCCTTTCCCCATACATATCCCAGAGAGCACTACGGTCAGGGTCACAACACCAACTAATTGTTCTAGGTCCTAAGGATGCCAGGTTCACTGCTACCAGGGCTGGGCCTTTTCAGTGGCAGCTCCTCACTGGTGAAATGAGCTCCTGGAAGAGATCAGGGTCCTGCGGGACCTTGTGTAGTTCCGCAGGGCCTGCAAGATGGAGCTCTTCCACCAGGCTTTCAACTAGGAGCCACCCTCCACTACCACCAATTGTTACTATCAATAACATCTCTGGTGGGGGTTGGCCTTGTCGTGGGAGACCGGAATACTACTAAGTCGGGATCTTAGTATGCTTATCGTACGCTACCTTAACTAATGGATGGACTACCAAGGCAAGCACTTTAAGTAATATTGTATGATTGTTTTAACTGGTTTTAAATGTTTTAAATGTTTTGTGATAACTGGCTATATTAGGCCAGCAAATGTGAGCCGCCCTGAGCCCGTCCGCGGGGAGGGCGGGATATAAATATAACTAATAAATAAATGTGGGCTTGTACATATGAACTGTTGTGTGGGTGGGACAGAGCTGGATTTGGTGAGGGAGGAAATCTTAGTAACAGAAAACTGCACAGGGGAGCTTCACATACATCAGAGCAGCAGAGAAAGGTGGATTAGGTTTAGAATGGCATCAGAGAAGAAGAAGAGATTGGATTTATACCCCGCCCTTCACTTGGAGTCTCAGAGCGGCTTACAAACTCCTTTCCCTTCCCCTCCCCACAACAGACACCCTGTGAGGTGGGTGGGGCTGAGAGAACTCTGACACAAAGTGCTCTTTTTCAAGGACAGCTGTGCCAGAGCTTGTGACTGACCCAAGGTCACATCATCAGGTGCAAGTGGAGGAGTGGGGAATCAAACCTGGTTCTCCCAGATTAGAGTCCGCGCACTTAACCACTACCCCAAACTGGCTCTCATAAGCATGCCAAAGCTAGATGTGATAATAGGGAATGTATGGAGTGCATTTTTAAAGGGAAATAAGCTCAGACATAAATAGACCTTTTGACTGATAAATAGACAGATTGCTGTATGCGTTTCATAGCTACTTTCGACTGCTTTTCATAGTAAGCTAGTAACGAGCAAAAATAATTCCTAGAATCCAGATTCACTCCTTTCTGGGGTTTTTCTTTTCTTTAATGCAAGAAATGTCTAACAGTGTGATTCTAAGACATGTTACATCCTTCTAAACCCATGGACTTCAATGGACATGAAAGGGTGCATCTCTGCTGAGGATGGTACTGTGGATAGTCTACTAACTTTGGTTTGCAAGGTTGTTCTGGTCACAAGAATTTATGCCACAGGCTTTGGGCATTGTTCAACCCTGTATCACGTAAGTGAAGAAACTGTGTGTAGTTCAGTTTTCATTTAGGAGAAAAAAGGTGTGTGGGGGGGATGAAACAGTGATCCATAATTTTCATTTTTATGATAAAAACTGCATAGTGACAACTGTGAAAAAATGTCCTGACTGTAAAACAGGCTAGAATAGATGTGTGATTATAAAGCCCTGACCTGCATAGTCCAGGCTAGCTTGATCTTGTCACATCTCAGAAGCTAAGCAGGGTTAGACCGGGCTAGTATTTGGATGGAGGACCACCTAGAAAGTCCAGGGTTGCTATGCAGAGGCAGACAATGGTAGACCACCTCTTATTGTCTCTTCCCTTTGAACTGCTACTGGGTGATGAGAGTGACAGAGAGAGGTGGGTTTTTTGAACAATTATGCAGGTTAATAGAGTGGGAAAGAACCATGAAGTGCTTGCCCTGGGATAGTTTGGTACGGTACTGTGGTATGTAGAACTGTGGCATGTAGAACTGTTATTTTGCATAAATTCAGTTTAAACATGGGCCTTAATTAGGGTGACCAACATCCAGGTGGGTCCTGGAGTTCTCCGAGAATTACAACTGAGCCCCAGACTACAGAGATAAGAACATAAGA
>NW_015176504.1:367571-407339 GCF_001447785.1 Gekko japonicus | reverse complement strand
ACCCAGCGCCGGGCCGCCTCGCCTCCATCCAGAGACCGATCCAGAAACCTCCCGGCGCGATCCTGTCCCGAGCATCCCCGCATCGCTCCTTCGCCGCTCGCGGCCCCCCCCTTGGAGAAGCCCGGCGGGACGGCGGCGCGCCTCTGCCCACCGTCTGACACGTGGGGCCTCCGTGACTACAGAGAAACCTTGTTCGCTTTCCTGGCAGCCGGCGCGGGGCCGACATAACACAGGTGCAGTTCCCAGGCTCTAAAAGCAACAAGCTGGCAGTGAAGCGAACTCCCCCAATACATCCTCCAGTTGCATGGCTTAGGCATTACAGCAGAGTAAAATAATAGCGCACAGGGGGGGGGGTAGCAACTGTACAGAGGTACCAGCAACACAGAACACCATGGCAGCTTGCTGACAAATACATAAAAATCATTGAAGTTGCAGTCACAACAGAGTAGACTGAAAATGTCCATGTCTGTCAGGCTTGTTGAGTTCTGTTTCTACCTGTTTTTTTTTTAAAAAAGGAAATATTCTCTTGTTCGGTTATTCATGTAACCTTATGAAACAAGACTGGGATCCAAATGGATACCTTAAATGTACTCAAGTGGTTGAGCATACCAGTGTAATTTCTGAAAGTTCTTCTCCCCTTTGAACAGCTGTAATGTTTCCTCCTTTTTTTAGGTTCCCTTTTCTTTTTCCTGGCTGAGCAGACCCTTTTCTTCCTTCTTTGTTTCTCAGTCTTTCTCACCCAGTTGTTTAAATGTGGATAGATTTACACTGACCCAGCCTAGGGAACCGAGGGACCAACTAAATCCTTCTTTTGTCTTTGTCTGATTTGGCATATGAAAGGCTGATGAATAAACGGCTTTATTTCACTTTTGAAGGGAAAGGGACATATAAGTATCAGGTTTAGGACTTAGAAGGTGAACAGGCAACAGGAATGAGGTAACTTTGTATAAATATAAACAATAGATAGTTTCTCACAAACAATTAGCTGTTCAGTTATACAGACATGTCTTTAAAACTCAGGAGAGAGATTTCTTGGTAGTTTCTGCTTAAATAAACAAGCATAAGCTTGACTTTATTTTTTATTATTTTCTCTTTAAATGGTGGAATGTAGAAGGGAAGAAGGGGTAGGGGGGAAATATAGATTTATCAGGTTTGTCAAATATTATGAGTTGTTATGTACAACAACAAGGAAAATTAGATGTATTACCAAATGTATTGCATATTTCAAATATAGAAGCAGACAATAAAACATCAATATTACAGAATTTTGGGATTGATTCTTTCTTTAAAGAATAAACAAGAACTTTCCTAAAGTTAGCGATAATCTGTTAATGATAAGAGAGATTCCATTTTAACAACTGAACAAACTTCTATGCTAAAATTAAATCATTGTGAAAACCGTAATATTGTCTTAATTGTTTATCTTAATAACAAGCATAAGTTTAAATTAGTAAAGGCAGAAACATTCACACAAGTTCCAATATCCCTTATTAACCACTTGATAGGGATCACTCCCCCCCCCATCACTAGGAACTATTTCCCTCAGACTTGATAGGAATCACCCCCCTTTACTAGGAGCTATTTCCCTCAAGGAAGGGCCACTTGTCCCACTTCCCTAACTTAGGATCCTTCTTGATCTTTTCACTCTGCTTAACCCTCTTCCACACTCAACTGTCTTTCTTAACTGCCACCCTCAAGGGCAGAATTCCATTTGAATCCCCTGTCACTCAAGGTTCTTAGACCGGGTTAAAGCATTAACCATTTACTCGCTGATGCAACAACATAACCCCATTCTGTATTAGGTGCGGAGGACCTCAGCCAGTACTAGATCATTACCTTAAGCCAGAATTTTACTGGCTTTTGCTTCCTTGAAGTTTGGTATCTGTAACTCTCTTCAGTGTACTAATCTGAGCCCTTTTTCTCTAACTGTGCTCGATGTAGGAAGTATAAAGACAGAGGCAGAGGATTAAGCCATACTGCAGGACTAAACAAAACAAAGCCATAACTAGACTTGTTAGAGAATGTGCTCACATGGAAATTAATATTTAGCAATGAGTTCTAACTGACAAGATAGCAATCTAGAATTTTTACCCTCCTCAGAGTCTTCAGTAAGTTATTTTTCTTTTATATCTCCCACATCAGATATCTTCAACACTATTAACCTATTCCAAAGCAAAGCAAATCTAGCTATTCTTTCTACAGTTCTTTGCAGTACGGCCAAATCTCAGACTCCTTGATCTTTTCTTTGTGTGAGATAACCCATTAGCAAAAGTAGAATGTGTTGTCCCAGCTTGACAACACATACCCATATAAGACACCCTGAGGGAGCGGTCCCTGATCTTGTTGAACCTGTGGGGACTTAGGGACTTTTGAGTACAGGACCCATAATAAAACCACGATTGGGAGAACTTGGTCCAATCATAAAACACAGGGACGTTCCACAGAATGTTAGAATGCTGAAAGCCGGTTTTCCTCCTATGATGGAGGCACATGTTTCTGAACAGAAAGACACAAAGATTAAGCCTTGTGAGCCCTTCTGAACATGCAAGAAATCCAGGATCAAGCTTTTTGCTTTGGAGGAAGAAGCAAGTGGGTATCAAGAAATATACCAATGGGCACCAGAGTGCCCAAAGATACCACATTGGGGGCCATTCCCTTGAGGCATGTTCATACAACTCCATTCCATCATACTTCGTGACATGCATCCTAACTCACAGGTACATACCTGACCCATTTATTGTGTTCTAGGCAAGAATCAGTGTGGTATAAGCAGTGATTAAAATGTCAAGCCAGGAGTGGACAACTTGGGTTCAAATCTTCGAGGAGGCAGCAATCAAGCTGCTTGACTCTGAAGAATTTCAGGAAAGGGAGGGGAACTATTGAGTAATCGTGCTCGCTTCGGCAGCACATATACTAAAATACTAAATACTATTGAGTAATCTAAAGAATGATTTTGTTACTTCCTTATACTCTTTGTTGAATATCTTCGAACCTCTATACATTAAGCCACACTCGGACATTCAAGGTCAAAAGACCTAATAGTTGGTTTGATGGTGAGTGCAAACTCCTAAAGAAGGCGATTCATTGCAAACACTGTGAATTCAAAAGGAGCTCTAAGAGAACGGCGGAACCTTAAAGGCCAATTTATTTATTTATTTCTATTTATATCCCACCCACCCCCGCAAGTAGGCTAAGGGCGAGTCACAGCAATAAATTACAATCAATAAACAGAGAAATAAATATCAAACAGTAAAAACAGAAAAACAGTTAAAAGGTAGGCATTGCAACAATTACATATTCAACAATCCTAATAGCTGGGAACAATTGGGCTGCAGCCGAGCCATAGAGATCTTATTAATAGCACCATAACATTAGGCCTTGCAGGGCCCTTATCTCAATTGGGAGCATATTTCGCCAGGCCAGGGACCAGGGCAGAAAAAGTGGACGTCCCTCGGGCTGGTGACAACCAGCAAATGATGATCCACAGAGTGCAAGGCTCTCCGGGGCATATATGGGGAGAGGCATTCCCTTAGATATGTCCCTTAGATATAGGAAAATATTAAACAGGGGGGGAAAGAAAGGAAACACATAGGGCATGGGACCTCCTGATTCCAGAAATTAATAACAAAGATCACAACCTTTTCTGGTCACTGACCTTTAGAAATTTGGATAGCAGACCATCCTCTCTGTTCTATATCTCTACTCCTGAATGGGTGCTCTTCTTTAAGAAAAATATTCTCCTCCAAAAATACTACTTCATGCAACTTGACTCCTGTTGACCTCTCCTCCTGGCCCACTATCACCAAGCTGGAAGTTATCTCCATGATTAAGCGTTTACACTCAGTGAAAGCGCCAGGTCTGGAGTCAGCGCTTAACAACTTGTTTAAGGCCAATCCAGCATGATGGGCTACAATTCTAGCTCCAATTCTCTCTGAGATCAACCTTTTGGGAAAGATTCTCTCAATCTGGAAAAACTCTATTACTGTTCCAATCTTCAAGAAAGGCTCCAAGGCAGACCCAGCAAACTAGGGCCCTATTAGTCTTCTTTCATCGGTGGCTGTGAAGCTCAGTGAGGGAACTTAGGCCAGTCACCCTGTCTCAGTCGGACCTCATGGCATTGTTCTGAAAATAAATCTGAAGCAGGAAGAAGCCGCTGAAGAAAGGCTGAAAGAAAAGGGTTACGGAGAAGGGTGCCCTGTACGTGAATGAACCAAGTCACAGAACCAAGTCATGGAAACCCACATGTTTTAACTTTTTGATTCCCTAGTTGTCATTCTGTAGTATCAAGGTCCCCCCCTTCCCATTAGTGAATGGATGGATGGATAGATAGATAGATAGATAGATAGATAGATAGATAGATAGATAGATATAGATATATTGAAGAGAGCCAACACACATGAGGCAGTCAGTGCAAGGCATTCAAGGGCCTTCATGATACAAATTTGCTACTGAGGAGCTCACAAAGCTAGAGGTCTGCAAGGGTTCTTTTTTCTCTCTGGTGAAATAAATGACCACTAATGAAGAACAGAAGAGGAGTTGTGCTGGACCAGAACAATGCTACATCTCAGCCAGCATCCTGCTTTACATAGTAATTACACTGATGCCCCTGGAAGGCCAATAGGTGGAGCACAGAGGTCAGAGCTTTCTTCTGGTTTTGTTCACTCCAGCATTGACTCTCTATCTATCTATCTATCTCTCCCCCCCCCACCGCCCGACCTTGAGTAGTATCAATCAATCCCAACTGGGAACAAGAGGAAGAAATGAAGAATTCAAGCAGCATCGATATGCATAAGATTACTGCCTATGAAAGTAGTGGTTTCATTTAAATAACCTGGGGCCCCGGTCACACGGGCTGGATATCACAGGGGGGAGGCGTGGCTAATTGCCCTGGTGCAGTCTGATCCGCGATTACGTGACCAGACGTGCCAGCGGCACACCACGGGTCCTTCCCTCTGCTACTTTTTCGGCTTCAAACACCATCACGGAGGGGAATGCTGCATGCCGGCTCGATCACACCACGGGCGTCTGGAGGCAGCTCGTGGCATATGTTTACTAGTACCTTGGAGGTACTAGTTTTTTAACGTGCATTGTCGGTAGTAAGCCACTGGTGTGCTTCACTTCCCAGATGTTGGGGTGTGATCGCGCCGGGATAATCCGCCCACCATCCGTGCCTCTCCCGCGGCAACTTTGCCGTGTGGCCAGGGCCCAGGATGGACTTCTCCTCCATGAAGCTGCCTGATCCTCTTTTAAAGACAATCCAGTTCATGGCTATTGTTCCATCCTGTGGCCACGATTTCCACAAGTTTATTATTTGTCAGAGTTAGTTTTAGCAGGAACCATAGGCCAATCCTATTTTCAAGAGTTGCGAAGGAACTTAATTGAATAATTTTGAGGTTTGCCCAAGGGGTTTTTGGGGGGTTCACTTATTCTGCTGTCTACCACATCTGGCCAAAATACTCTTTCCTCCTTTCAGCTAGCTGTTTAAAGACAGAGGAGGCATCAGTTTTAAGAAAGCCTGAAGAAACTGTGAAAGGCAAGAAGATTCTCAGGGGTGTTGCTGTGGAGTTGATTCACACTGTGTGCCTATCAGTAAGTCTATGAACGCATATTTGAGGGATGCATATCAAAGGCACAAATCCTTTCACCTAAGAAAAACGAAGAAGAAGAAGAGGAGGAGGAGGAGGAGGAGGAGGAGATGGAGATTGGATTTATAGCCCGCCCTTCACTTGGAGTCTCAGAGCGGCTTACAAACTCCTTTCCCTTCCCCTCCCCACAACAGACACCCTGTGAGGTGGGTGGGGCTGAGAGAACTCTGACACAAACTGCTCTTTTTCAAGGACAGCTGTGCCAGAGCTTGTGACTGACCCAAGGTCACATCAGCAGGTGCAAGTGGAGGAGTGGGGAATCAAACCCGGTTCTCCCAGGTTAGAGTCCACGCACTTAACCACTAGACCAGACTGGCAAGCTGTTTAGGGCTTGCATGGGAGACTACCCAAGGACCTCAGGTTTGGTTATTTAAGCTCCCTGGAAGAAGGGCAGGGAGTGAACACACCTGTGATGATCATCTAGCCATCCTCCCTCCAAAGAAATCCCGTCCTCCTGTGTGTGTGCTGTGCATGCAGCCTAAGCTGCATTTGACTTGAGCAATAATAGCAAGCAGTATGGCAAGATGGCCCAGAAGCACAGTGGAGGGAGGGGTGGAGACTGGCCAGACCTCTTAGAACAGATAGCCACTGAGACTGGCTGTTTATTATTTACCCAGCATAGAGCTGAGGAGTTCATGTGGGAAGATCACCCAAGAACAACCCATAGCAGTTTGATGTAGTGGTTAAGAGCACAGACTCTAATCTGGGAGAACCAGGTTTGATTCCCCACTTCTCCACATGCAGCTGCTGGTGTGACCTTGGGCCAGTCATAAGTTCTTTCAGAGCTGTTCTCTCAAGGGAAGTTCTCGGGAGAGCTCTCTCAGCCCCACCTACCTCACAGGGTGTCTGTTGTGGGGTGGGGAAGGGAAAGGAGATTGTAAGCCATCTGAGACTCCTTCGGGTAGTGAAGGGTGGGATATAAATCCAATCTCTTTTCTTCTTCTTCTTCTTCTTCTTCTTCTTCTTCTTCTTCTTCTTCTTCTTCTTCTTCTTCTTCTTCTTCTTCCTCTTCCTCTTCCTCTTCCTCTTCCTCCTCCTCCTCCTCCTCCTCCTCCTCCTCTTCCTCCCCCCTCCCCAAGCCAGGGGAATGGATCAGCCAGTCCCATGACAGGGTGATAAGGCTTAAAAAGAGTCATTCAGTGGCCAAGAGTATCCTTTGGCTTTGACCATCCCTGAGCTTCTTCACTTCTATTCCTGTTCTGTAGGGTGGCTCTGGGTTATCTGTTTGCCAACAGAGCATCCGCACAGGGCTTTTGTGCTTCTTTTCTTCCATTCGCTGCAATTTCCTTCCCTACCGCACCACCAGAGAGGGCACTTGGGGGCTTTTTAAAAAACCAGTAGTTGCCATTATGCTACACACAATAACAATATAGAGATCTATTGTCATGATCTCTGTATCATTATAGCCCCCTGAATTCCCAGCGTTTATTTTTAAGACGTACGTTTTTGCAAAATATCTCTACAATAGAAAAGTCTAGGGACTTTTTTAAAAAAGAAAAGAAAGCTGGGAACTCAGAGGAACGAGTAAATCCTGACAATAGATCTGAGCAGTGTTATTGCACTATAGTGCAACAGCAATCATGCACTATAGTGTAACAGCAATCACCAATTTTTAAAAAAGCCCTCTGGTGGCATGGCAGAGAAAATGGTGCCCACAAAGGGCTGATGGAAAGAAAATAGCACTATGGAGGGGAGGGCTTTGAAAATGCACATTTTCCGCACTCAGGCAGATTGCTAATGTGCTTGGGTTTCATTCTGTCTGGGAAATCCTACCAAACCAGGTCTAAGATGGAGAAAGCCTGGAAAGAGGACCATCAGAGGACACTGTTGACCAAATTCTCCCAAACACCTATTGCACTTTGGAAGCCAAGGTAGAGACAAACTTCATTCTGGATGCAGCTGAACCAGGCCCTCAGTGAGGAAGAAATCCTGGGAGTGGAGTGGGGGAGTGGCATGGGAAAGTTTGGTGGTGGAAAGTACCGTCAAGACACAGCTGATTTATGGCAACCCTGTAAGGTTTTCAAGGCAAGAGACCTTCAGAGATGGTTTTCCATTGCCTGCCTCCATGCTATGACTCTGGTATTCCTTGGAGGTCTCCCATCCAAATACTAGCCTGGACTGACCCTGCTTAGATTCCAAGAACTGATGAGATCGGGTTCGCCTGGGCTATCCAGGTCAGGGCATGGGGAAGCTTAGAGTATTTTTTTAAATATATTTTTGTCTGTTTGCTTTTCCATAGGATTTACATAACAATTGTCTTTTCATCTAAGATAATATGACAAAGTAGAATATCCATTTCCCAAACCTAAATAAGCTTTGTTATTTTAAAATGACTAAAAGGTTATGGGGTTTGTTCCTATGTTCTGCACATGCTCAGGTGCTGCTCAGCAAAGTTACTTTTAAGGCAAAGCAAGGGTTAATCTGTGCCTGTCCCCCCTCTTCCCCCCACCCCTTGCAAGCTATACTGCGCTCACAAGAGTACTGAGGCTTGGGTAAAAACCAGAGCCAGATTCCCCCCCCACCCCGAGTTCTGTCTGTGTGCTTAAAAGCCAAACAGTGACTAGCACCCACCCTCTTCCCTTCCCTTCCTTCCCCGATTTGGGGCCGTCAGGTCATCACAGCATCACAAATAAATAAGCTGGCAGTTAGCAATAAATCTCATCGAACTGTTATAAATGAGAGCGCCTCCATTTATAATGGCTACAGAACTGCTGATGATAATGGATATTTCAGGACGTTAACTGAAATGATGACTTTTCTTCATTTCCTTCGTGTCTCTGGGGAAAGGCAGTTGCTGACAAAAATCCACCCCTCCCCCGCAGAAGGGCTAATTTGAAAGATAAAAAAGCGGCCTAGAAAATGTAGATACAAAGGTACAGACGGGAATGACAAACAAACAAGTATAAATGAGGACATTCGATCTTCTGGAATTATTTATTCTTCACACACACACACACACACTTACTGTCATGATGCGATGTGTATACAGTTATGACTACTTTTGGCTGAGGAACAACTTGGGTATACAAGATGTTAGCACTGTGCTCAAATGACTATATAATGTTTCATTAAGGACTGTAAATATTCATCAAGCTAATCACAAAATTGCTGTTTCAGTGGTTTTAGGGCTGTTTAATCTTGGGTTATGATGACAGGGATGAATGACTTTATTATATTAACAGTTGCCATTTGCTGTAACATTGAGATGAGGGGGGGTTCTCTCTTTCTTTCCCCCTCAAATATCATCCTGTCTGTTTCTGTGCCACAATTAATAACATGGTCAGTGCTAAATGAGTGTGGATAACTACATTGTATTGGCTGGCTTGATTCCTCATCGTCAAAAACAGAGCGTGTGAGAGACAAGTTGCAAAGTGATATAAAACAACAAAAATAAAGTGTGTGAAAGACATTATTGGTCCTGTCAAATATTAGGAGAAAGCTTTCGACATACACAGAGTTCTTCTTCATGGGGAAAAACTAACGGCAAAAACAGCATCTTGTGTTTTGGCCTCTTTTCCATGAAATGAAGATGGAGGAACTAACCTTTGGCTAAAAGCATAGGAACCTGTCTTATATCAAATCAGACCATTGGTTCATTTAGGTCAGTCATGTCTGTGTAACTGAAGAACAGCTCTGGCAGCCATTTTTTGGCTGGTTTCACCTCCTATGGCAGCCATTTTCTGGCAGCCATTTTGTCACTGTATCCACCACACTATGTTAGAATTCCAAATGTGCTCACAGGCTCAAAAAGGTTGGGGACCCCTGGTTTACATTAATTGGCCATCACTCTCTGGAGGCTTCAGCTGAGAAAGGTCTCGCCAAACACCCAATGATATTTAACTGGAGACGCTATACATTTAAATGGGGGGGCATTTTCTAGAACTTGAGGGCATCCAATGAAGCTGATGGGGAGTAGATTTCAGGACAAACAAAAAGGAACTATTTCTTTATACAACAAGTTATTATAATGTGGAATTCACTGCCAGAGGATGCAGTGATGGCCACAGGCATAGACAGCTGTAAAAGGGGATTAGACAGATTCATGGAGGACAGGTCTATCAGTGGCTACTAGCCATGGTGACTAAAGGGAACCTCCACATTCAGAGGGAGTAAACTTCTGCATACTAATGCCAGGAGGCAACATCAGGGAAAGGCCTTGGCCTCTATGACCTGTTGTTGGCCCTCCAGAATAAATGGTTGGCCACTGTACCAGATAGGATGCTGGACTAGATGGACCAGTGGTCTGATCCAGCAGGGTTCTTCTTCTGTCTGATGGCAACACCCTGAAGGTGCTAAGGTTCTTTGACTTGCATGGCTAGCCAATAAGCCACACAGTGAAACAAACAATTCCAGACAGCAAAAACAGGTAGAAAATGTTTTATTAGAATAAGGGACATCTTACAGCCAAAAATTCATCGCAGATGATCAGTGAGTAACAGCAGAGATCTGGCTTATATGCTTTTCTTGCTCCTCCTAACTTTACATCATTGTTCACATCATTTGCACATGCTCAGTTTAAGTTTCTTTGTCTCAACAATCATTTATCAAACATTTGACTAACAAGATGTTACTTGGCCGCATCTCATCTCTACAA
This sequence comes from Gekko japonicus, assembly GCF_001447785.1. Lineage (NCBI taxonomy): Eukaryota > Metazoa > Chordata > Lepidosauria > Squamata > Gekkonidae > Gekko > Gekko japonicus. The sequence goes on along the minus strand of NW_015176504.1, from coordinate 397,100 downwards.
TGCAGGTGCTCATCTTGTTAAAAGTGATTAATGCTTTTTGTTGGTTATCTCCCCAGACTGGTACCTTTGAATGAACTTCCAGGCTGAGTTCATTCTCAGTATCAAATCTATCTGTTCCCATTATAAAAATAGTTCCTTTATATTGATACATGCATATAAGTGTATAACAGCACTTTTAATACCATTTTGTAAGTTATTTCTACTAAAAATATTTAAAGGATACACTGAATTATAGAAAAATAAAAAATTATACCACTATTTTAAAAATTAAACCCTTTATATGCATTTTCTAATGTTACAAAGTGGACTATGGCATAAAGCTTTTGTAGATACCTTGAATTCATCTATTATTCTTCATTTTGATCCATCAAAAGGTTTTTGCTGAATTTTATAAAGATTTTTTAATCTAAATTAAAATTCCTGGTTTTGTAAAATGTGCTATTGTACTTTGGCCAGTAGGGGTCCTTTTTGTATAACATAAGTTTTGCATTCTTAATTGGCCTTTTAATTAGCCCTTTTAATTGACAGGTGCCCATGATTCTGCTTGTTTTCTGCTTGTTAGCAGTTTGATAGTCTTAAGGAAAGTTTGTATTTAAAAATATTGTCTTGGTAAATATTCAGCTAACTACTTCTTTTTCTATACCATAAGCTTTCATTCTCAGCTATAAACAAAATATTAAATTGTATTTTAATTTTTAAAAAACACACAGCAATTCAAAAGAGGGGTTTTTCTCTCTCATAGTACAGTTACCCTTTTGTTCACCCCAATTTGGCTTTTCTAGCCTCATGTTGACCAATTATTCCTACTTCTCTTTGAAGCAGAGAGTTTGATCATAAATCTCCAGTATGACAGGTTGTTAGCCAGGGTGGTTGGTACCAGCCTAATTAAAAAATCTACTGATGTGAACACCTGTTTTCATTAGGAAATTCCTCTTCTGTCAATTAAATTGAATATAAAACACCAGTTTCTACAATTCTGCTTAGTGGTTAACAATTTGCCGCCTTGTTTCCCAGAGGCCCTCTGGAATCCCAGCAATAATCAACATATTATCATTTGAACCCTTGAGTTTCCTCTACATGTCCTTAAGTTCTTTATGTGTGAAACTGTCTTCTCTTATATTAAGTCAGACTATTATTCCATCCATCTTAATACTCTTTTATCAGATTGACAAGAACTCTTTGGGCGTTAATAGGAGAAGGGCCTTTCCTAGCACCTGCTACCTGAGATCATTTATCTGGAGATGGCAGGAACTGAACCTGGGGGTATTAAAAGCATGTGCTCCAGCAATGACTGACCCCACAGAAGTCAAGGACTGCAGAACCCTAATAAACTGTTGCAAGTGGAATGAGACCTGGAATGAAGGAGAACTGCAAGTGAAAATGGTAATAAGATAGCACAGGACAGGACAAGAAGCAGGCCAAGGCAGGAAAAAGACAGAGACAAAGGGGTGTTCCATGGAAAAACTGTCAGCTGTCTTCTGTTGCACAAAGTATCCTTTGTATGTTGCTGAACAATTCAGGAGCAAGGTTCACAAGGCTGGAGAGTGGGACAGACACCATAGCTGTAGGAAGCTAGATTATAGCATTGCCAGCTGGTGGAATGAGGTGGTTCCTCAGTCAGGTAAGACAATTGGTTGATCTTCAGCAGAGCCCTGTTATGACTCTTAGCTGAAGTATCGAGAGCAGTGACCCTTGACAGGGTGCCCACGTCCTTCTCCCCCAAAGCAAAGAAACTGGCCTTCCTCCACATCACTAGAGCAGGAAATGCTTCAGAGGAGCTCAAGAGGCATCACCTTTGAGACTTCATGGAGTACCCCTTTAGGAACACCTACCACTATCATAGGAAGACACTCGGCTGGGAATATCCCAACATTTTATGAATATAGTGGCGGCCATTTTACAGTGGTGCCCATTACCTGTTCTCACAATTCCTATAGCACTCACAGTTTCCACAAGGTTAGGGATCTCTAACTAGGGCATTCATATTCCAGAAGCAGGGCTGTCAGGTCTGCAACATTAGAATATGATACATGGTTCTCCACTCTTCTGTCCTCACAACAACCATATAGCTTAACTTGGGAAACAATGGCAGGCCCTGAGTCAAGTTATAGGGTTGCCAAGTGGAACTTACCTTGGCAGCGGGGGACTCACGGGTGGATGGTGCGCGCGCGCCGCACATACGTCACCAGGAAGTGACGTTATGACACCGGGCCCGCTGGGGGCGGGGCCACGACCATTCATATTCCAGAAGCAGGGCTGTCAGGTCTGCAACATTAGAATATGATACATGGTTCTCCACTCTTCTGTCCTCACAACAACCATATAGCTTAACTTGGGAAACAATGGCAGGCCCTGAGTCAAGTTATAGGGTTGCCAAGTGGAACTTACCTTGGCAGCGGGGGACTCACGGGTGGATGGTGCGCGCGCGCCGCACATACATCACCAGGAAGTGACGTTATGACGCCGGGCCTGCTGGGGGCGGGGTCACGACCATACAAGGGAAAACCATAGAGTTTTCCCTTGTATGGCCATGGCCCCGCCCCCAGCATGCCTGGCATGCCTGCGTCACTTCCGGGTGACGCGCACGTCGGGGAGGAGTTCCCCCCGGGGCCCGATCCGGTGGCGGCGGGGAATGGGCCTCTGGGGCGGGGGTTTCCCCACCCCCTGGGGGGACTTGGGATCCCTAGTCAAGTATGTTATGGTTGATTGGGGATTTGAATTCTAGTCTCAGTCCTATACCACATCGGCTCCCACATTTGATGCACCATCATGCATTTATTTTTACATTTATTTATTTATATCCCACTTTTCTCCCAAGTTGGGACTCAGTTCTCCCTTCCTCCTAGAGTTGCCAGCCTCCAGGTGGTGGCTGGAGATCTCCCTGGATTACAACTGATCTCCAGGCAACAGAGATCAATTCACCTGGAGAAAATGGCCTCTTTGGAAGGTGGACTCTGTGGCATTATACCCTTCTGAGGTCCCTCCCCAAATGCCACCCTCTCCAGGTATTTACCAACCCGGAGCTCCGTTTTCTCATGACAACCCTGTGATGTAGATTTGTAATGGTCCCAAGGGCACCCGGTGAGCTTCCATGGGAGAAGGAGGGATTCGAGCACAGGTCTCCCAAGACCCAAGTCCAACACTCCCTCCACCACACCACGCCCACTCTCATGAAGAAGAGAGCTCAAAAAGAAACAAGCCAGAAATAAGCTGCCACCAGAAGCCAATGTAGCTCACTTGTCTTATGAGTCAAATTAAGTCATTTGTATTAAGTATACACGGCTGGCTGTTTGCTTTATTGCACTCTTTGCTTTACTGTTCTACAAATGCAATTTTATGCAGATGAAATGCTCTTGAATACTTCTCAGTAAACACGCCTAGGATCAGGATGTCGAAAGTGCTATTATTTTACAAGCTCTTACACAGGTCTGGAGAAGCAAGAAGGCTAGCTCACTGGGGCCTATATCTCTTATGACAGATGCTATTTTGCTCATCTGAAATTTAGTTCCTCATTCCTTTAGGCTAACTCTTTTTATTTCTGCAATAACTCATTGCAAGGGAAGAGGTCAGCAGTTTCTTCTCTGTGATGAGATCCATGAAGCTAACCAGCTAGGAAGGATTGCAGCAAAGTAGATACAGCTGCACACTGAAGCTATTAGGCTGGATAATCTTGTGTTTAGCACAGAATGTGCCTCTTACCTGGATGCCGTTTCGTAGCTGGCCCTTGAAAAACAGCTGTCCTCTTGGCAAATTCAGCAACATGAGACACTAAGGTCAATGCTGCTGGGAGATATGCTGCTGAAATCCTTCGTAGTGGTGGCACCCAGATTTTGGAATCAGGCCCTGATTAAGACATGCTGAGGCCCTAAACTGTATTAAATTTATGACCCCCCCCCCCCACAACAATGGTAATTCCTTTGTATTAAGAGGGCCCTCATAGCCTAGGGCTAGGGTTGCCAAGCTGTCACAATGTGGCAGAGGGTGTTGATTCCCCACTCCTCCACTTGCACCTGGCTGGATGGCCTTGGGCAAGCCGTAGCTCTGATAAGAGCTGTTCTTGAAAAAGAGCTGTTTCTGTCAAGAGCTCTCTCAGCCCCACCTACCTCACGGGGTGTCTGTTGTGGGGAGGGGGAGGGGGAGGGGAAGGAGTTTGTAAGCTGCTCTGAGACTCCAAGTGAAGGGCAGGGTATAAATCCAATCTCTTCTCTTCTTCATCTTCTCTTAACCAATGACAGGCAGTTGGGTGCAGTGGTAGGAAACTGCCCATCACCACCTGGAATCTGGCAACCGTACCCAGTAGCCCTAACCTGTAGCTTATTTTACTTGTGTATAAATCCAGCCCTATTTGGAATGTTCTCTGGGGTGCAACATGACTCATGCAGGGAAGGGCTAGGCCATTAACATGACTGAGGAGTAGGGATGTCAAACCCCCCAGTGGGGGTGGGCGTCCCCCGGTTTCAGGCACTCCACTCCATTGCCAGCCAGCTGGCCAGCAGGAGCGGAAATTATTCCCCCAAAAACTGGTGACATTGGGGGCAACACCCTGTGTTTTCAGCAAAACTCTATCGTAGAAGCTAATTCCACCATAGACGTTTTGCCCACAAACCAGAGCAACATCCCCGACATGCCTACATCACTGCTGGGTGACGTAGGCACGTCATGTTTATTTCCAGCTTCTTCCCTCTCCACTCCTGGTAAGTTTGCCCCCATCCTCTGCTGGCTGGTCCACCAGATCTGGCAACCCTACTCAGGAGCCAGCCAAATGGGTTGCAATTAGGATTGCTTGCTAGGAGGAATGGGGAGCCAGAGCATTTGCAGGAGCAGAGAGTGGGGGGGAAGCATCATGTGACACGCCAGCATCACTTCTGGGTGAGTACTTGGCAGTGATGTCACAGTTTTGTGCAAAACTCTAGAAGCTCCTCCAATCTCTGCTGTAAAAGACAGAGAGATCAGGGAAATCCCTGAAATGTCACACAACACCATGATGTCACTTCCAGGACATCATGGCATTGTGTTGTGGTGGTGCCCCCTATTATAGCTCCTGCTGCTCCGCTGGCGATTAGCTGGACTGCCCAAGTCAGAGTACATCTAGTTGGGATGCTGTCGAGTGTTTTTAAGGTGTTTTAATGCAAATAATGTCACATGCTATTTTATGGAGTGGCTTTAAGGTTTGATTGTATTGTGGTTTTGATGCTTTTTCTTCAAAAACCCCTTCAGAGCTTGTGGGGAAAGGGAATGATTTAAAACTTCAGAAAGTGGAAAAGACTAGAAGAGGAAAAAGGGTACGTAACAAGAAGTGATAGATGTACCAAATGTAAGGGTAGTGTTTGTAAAGGGGATTCTCTATAGTGTCTCAAGGCCCAATGTGTATCCGGTTTTATATCAGCCCACACTGGCATGGTCTACACGTGTGGTCCAATGAGGTGCTAATCAGGAGGCGGAACACTGAGGTGGTAGAATGGACTGAACCTTTCTGGACTGTAGGGTGCAGCATTACATTTTTCAGAGTTCCCCAGCATTAATAAGTGGACAACTGACGCAGTATGCAAACGGCTGTAACCTCCCTCCCCCTACACCCCAATGTATTAATTTTTATTTATGGGGAGTTTTTACATATGGAAGCATTGCAATTCCTGTCCCCCACAATCTGAAATGGTACAGCCCTTTCTGCCATCTTGGAATTTTACCACCAGATTCCATTACATGTATGGAACTGGCCATTCACTATTCTGTTGCCAGGCTACTTTGGGATGGCCCATGATGTTCTTGTTCCCCCCACACACACCATCTGTCATCTCCCCCCCCTTTCCTTCCACCTTGGCTCAAGATCAATATTTCGACAATATTCATATTTTTCATATTTTTGATATATAGCCCTGAGCTGGCACACAGCAGAAGAGCTAATACATTATTTCCTCTCAAGAAAAATGGGAATCTGATCAGGAGATTACCCACTAAATGGCTGCAAAGATTTATTCAAATTCCCTCATGAGCTCAGGGTATAATTTGTTGCAGAGGATTTATTAGTCTCCCACGAGCCCGTTTCCCCAGATCTACCCGGGATGTACGTTATGAATGGGGCGTCTCAACTTGGGGAGGTGAGGCTGCCCTTGCTGTTTCTTTAGGAGGACACCCCTCCCCCCCTTTCCCCCTCTTTTTAGGAGGAGGCAATCCCTGTCTCCATTAACCCTTCCAAAGTAAGATCAATAGGCCCCATACTTTTGCATTGACGACACCGCTAGATACAGATTTATCATGATTAAAAAATACAACCAGAGTTGTTATTGGTAATATACTGCATAATCGCAAATCTTGCTGAAGGATTCAGTTCTGTCTCGAAGTGCTTTTCTAGATTAGGAAAGAAATGGATTTTATTTTTAGTACAAAAGTAATGCTGGGCCACATCCAGTGAGAGTAATAATCTGAGATCCTGTCCCTACTTAACAGGGAGTGGGAGAGCTGCTATGAATTGGGGGGTGAGTTGGGAGGACTCCATTACTCTGCATGTTTGCAACTTTTGGGTTTTTTTAAAAAAAATTGCAAATGAAAGGAACAGGTGACCATCAATACGACAGATAGCGTGGGCGCATGGAAGGATGATGGAGCTGTGGTGGCTCAAGTGGTTAAGATGCTGAACTGCAGGCTGTGGAAGATCGGTAGTTCAGCAGTTCAAGACCCGGGTTGCCGCATGATGGAGTGAGCTCCCGTCTCTAGTTCCAGCTCCTGCCAACCTAGCAGTTCGAAAGCAAGAAATTGCAAGTAGATAAATGGGTACCACTTCGGTGGGCAGGTAACAGCGTTCTGTGAGCCTCAGTGTTTAGTCATGCCGGCCGCATGACCACAGAAACGTCTTCAGACAGCGCTGGCTCTTTGAATTGGAAACGGAGATGAGCACCGCAACCCTAGAGTCGGATTTAACTGGCTTTCGAGCAAGGGAACCTTTACCTTTACCTTTGGTGAGAAGGTAACAGGGTTCCGTGCACCTTGGTGTTTAGTCATGCCGGCCACATGACCACGGAAACGTCTTCAGACAGCGCTGGCTCTTCGGCTTTGAAACGGAGATGAGCACTGCAACCCTAGAGTCGGATTCAACTGGCTTTCGAGTAAGGGAAGCTTTACCTTTACCTATGGAAGGATGACTTTCGTGTCGCAAGGATGTTGTGGAGCCACAGAGCGAGACACACCCACCCCTTCCGTACACACCCTGAATCGCTATCAGAGCTGGGCCATTTAGAAGAGAGGAAGGAAAATTTAATTGTCTCCATAAGTCTGAATGGCTGGGATTTCTTTACCCAGGAGAAAATGAATGGTGGAGAAAGAGGCTGCTGGGATGGGCTAAGGGAGGGTTACCAGCTCTGGTCTGGAAAATACCTGGAAATTGGGGAGGGGGTGGAGCCTGTAAAGGGTGGGGTTTGGGAGAGGGGAGGAATCTCAGCAGAGTACAATGCCACAGAATCTGTATATCAAAGCAGCCGTTTTCTTCAGGGGAATTGATCTCACTGTAGTCTGGGGATCAATTATAATACTGGGAGATCTCCAGATCCCACCTGGAGGTTGGCAACCTAGGCTAAGGGACTCCCTGCATCTTAACATTCAGCACTTGTGTGGCATTTCTAGGCATTCTTGTGCATTGTCTTATAATCCTTACGACAACCCTGTGATGTTAAGTCAACGCTGCCCCCAAGCTGATACTGAAAGTGACTGGTTTTTCCAGAGGCCTAGCCGCTTCAGGGAGAGTTCCGATTTATTGACTTACTTGATTTATAGTTCACCTTTCCTACGGGATTACTCAGTCAATTGACACAGTCGTAAGAATGAGGCATCTCTTACCTCACAGCCTGTTCTGTTAACCACTGCAGTGCGCTAGCTCTCCTCTCGCTCAAGGGACAGTGAAGGTGTCCTTGTGGAGGTCATGGGGATGCTGCTGCCATTGTGAAGTAATTTTGAAATGCCACAAGGGCAGGCCTGTAGCTACAGTGGGGCATTTCGGGGCCTGGCCTCCTGACTTCCTGCCAAGGCCCCCTGGCCCCCATCTCTCTGGGCTGCCCAGAGGACTCCTGACTCTCTGGGCCACCTAGAGGACTCCTCACCAATGCTCCCTCTGAGCTGTGGAGACTTGTGAGCAAAAGTTCTCCTTTGTGAGCTCCTGGCATTCAAGTGGTGAGCCAGCGATTTGGCTGCTGCATCAATTAGGTTGCCCTGGAGCCCTCCTTCCTGAGCTGAGACAAAAATGTGTGAGCTGGAAGCTAAGAAACTGTGAGCTCGCTCACACTAACTCAGCTTAGAGGGAACACTGCTCCCCACCACTGCCCCTTCCCCAAGCACGGCTTGCTTCCCCAGGCAGAGTGTGGACGCTGCAAAAGTGAGGGTTTTAAAATTTTTATTTATCTTTTATTTTGTGACATTAGTGCCCCCTGACTTATTTAAAGGCCCCTCCGAATGACAAAATCCTGGCTACGGGCCTTCACAAGGGCCTGATCCTGAACAGGTCTGCAGTGTGGCAGGCTGAGGCACCCTTGTCCCCCTCCTGCATGCTTTATCAAGTACTGAAATGACCATAACCCTTCCCCTCACACATCTTCGGCCCTTGAAAAGGTGTTAGAGGAACAATGGTCCCACCCTGTGGGCCCTTGCAGCATTTTTAAATGACTTCAAAATGGCAGCAACACCCTTGCGCCCACCATGAAGGCGCCGTCCCATCTAGTCAGGAATTCCTGAGAGGCCAAGAATTAAGAATGATGTTTGCTCTCCTCTACGTAGCCCTGGCCCTCCCTTTGCATAGCTCCTTCCCAAAGCTCTGATTCTTGGTTACTGTTCCAGGCTAAGCCCTTTCATTGCGATGTGCCTGGACTGGAATGACTCTGCACAGGGTTGTGCTGTTGGGGCTCAGACAAGATGGAGATTCTCATCCTTCACCCTAACGGCTTTGCTTTCCCAAACCAGACACTCTGTTTTATTATTATCATTTCAAATGAATAAAATACAAGTTTTTAAATGACTGAATGGAAGCTGAAGGGTTAATAACTCCCCCCCCCATACACAAACCCATCATCTGAGTTATAGATTTCCAGAAGCATCCAGTAGCTGCGTTAAAAATTGAATGGCGGAGCTGGGCCTTGATCTGATTCACCACCAGGAAATTCTTCTGTACCTGATTTGACTGTAAGGAAGACTAGGAACCCCCCCCCCCTATTGCCGTTATGAAAAGGGGGACCCTTCTTAAATTTACAATCTAGTTACAGTTATGTACAGTGATTTCCAAAAAAAAGTTTGAGTATAACCTTTTTAAAGGGAGATCATTTTACATTCAATGGGCTCTTCTGTATTCTCATTTCCCTCACTTGTATGTCCTTACTGGTTTTTTTTTTGGGGGGGGGTCTTTTCTGCACATGTTTGGCTCCCCCTAGTGATTGATTTTGTATTACATCGATGTGTGTCCAGCATATCTCCCTGCAGATTTAAACTGCACGTTTTTATGCTGGACATACAGGGATGCAGGGCTCTTTTTGTAGAAAAAGCCCAGCAGGAACTCATTAGCATAATAGGCCACACCCAACAGCAGAAACTCATTAGCATATTGGGCCACACCCCCTGACAGCACAGCTCATTAGCACATTAAGCCGCACCCCCATGTTACCAGAAGTGTAGTTATCCAGCCACACCCACCTTTTGCTTGTTATTCTGTTTACCTTGTTTCTTGTCAAAACCCAGGGCCTTTTTTTGTAGCAGGAACTCCTTTGCATGTTAGGCCACACACCTCTAATGTAGCCAATCCTAATGAGTTTCTGCTGTTGGGTGTGGCCTATTATGCTAATGAGTTCCTGCTGGGCGTGGCCAACTTGGGAGTCAGCCGGAACTCCGTTCCTGTGTGTTCCTGCCCAAAAATAGCCCTGCAGGGATGTGATATCAAATCAACCACTAGCAGGAGCAAAACACATGCGGAAGGGGGGGGAGCCCAAAGCAATAGGTAGGTGCAAGAAACAAAAATGAGGATGTGGGAGATCCCAAAGTTGTCTTCCTTTGGGGTAAACATAATGTTGGACAGTGGCCTTCATAATTGCAAAAAGTGGCAAGTGAATCGGAATAATCCACTGGACCAAAGCAGGACAGGAAGGAAAAAATGTTTGCCATATCATTCCACTAGCCCTCAGTGAAGAAAAAAACAGGGGCCTTGCAAAGTGCCCCAAATACCACACAATGAGAATTTCATTTCTTAGAGGCCAACTGTGTCCTGTAGTTGACCAAACCTTTTTGCCTGGTGTTGATTTCACAGTAATCCAAAATCGGTGTGACTTGCAACTTCCACTGACAGCCAGCAGACAATTTCAAAACTCTAATCTTTTGAAGATTTACTAAAAGAGGCCAAATAACAGTATGTGTAGCTTGTTAAAGTGGTGGTAACGTTATTAGTCGATTAAATGACAACGGGGAACTCACCCCAGAACTTTAAAAGTTCTAATCCTATTTCCAAAACCTGTCAGCTCATGATTCCAAATAGGCAATGATAACTGGTTGTGGGATTTAAAAATTTACCTCTCCCCCTTCTACAGTTTCAGTTCTGCTGGGCTTAAGAGATTCCCCCCCCCCAAACAGCTTCCCTCTTAATAGCTGAATTCTGCTGCTGTGGATGGCTTTGGAAGCTGTAATTTCTGAAATGTATTCTGATGTGATATCTTCATTTTTTTAAAAAAAGTTATCTACATTATCCTCCCCAGTAGCCTTCAGCTCAACTGGTGCACAGTTATCCAAATTAAGAGAAAGAGCAATTATTGTGTTGCAGATCTTGAAGTGTAAGGACCTATATTTCTTGGATTCCGCCTGTATTAAAGAATCAACATTTTGATAAATTATTTAAACTCTTGAGAGGATAATAAGGCACAAAAGGAATATTAAGTCTATTTTTTGCTTCTCTTTCCTCCGATTAGCCCTAAGAGCAAGAGCCACCAAGTTATCCTTAAATGTCCTCCAGAACTCCACTTACTTCTAGTTTTCATGTTATATTTTGAAACAACAAAAAAAGAAACAGAAGTTTTCATGAAAGCCAGGGCCCACCTTCTAATTGTACTCAAGGATATTGCTGTTATCAGCCACAAGATGAATCTCTTATCTTCATGTTCTAAGTAGGTTCCATCAGGATCGACTCTAAAACAGTGTGGTGCCACAGGTCCTGACCAGTGTTCCTTCTAACCTGAGTTAGTGTGAGCTGGCTCACTTTTTTTTAGCCTCCAGCTCCAACCAGTATGGTGGAGTAGTTAAGAGTGTCTGACTAAAATCCAGGAGATCCAGTCTCAAACCCCCCAATTTGACATCAAATTGGCCAAGTGTCCTTTTGCTAGTCACTTTCTCGAGGCCTAAGCCCTACCTCACAGGAGAAGAGAGCGAGAGTCCAGTAGCACCTTAAAGACTAACAAAATTTGTGGCGGGGGATGAGCGATCATGAGTCACTGCTCACTTCTTCAGATGCCTACCCCACAGGGTTGTTCTCAGGGGTCATTTTGTAGAAAAAGAGGTGCAGGAGCTCATTAGCATAACTCATTAGCATAACTTACTTGCATATGCCACACCCCCTGACATCACCAGAAGTGTGTCAGAAGGCAACACCCACCGCTCAGGCTCCGCTGGACTGTTTTGGATTGCTAGCTATTGGGGGAGGGGGAACGTGAGATCTGTCCTCGCAGAGGAGGGAGAGCTTGTACCTGAAAAAAACTTGGTCTTAAAGGTGCCACTGGGCGGTTTTGGGCCGGGGGGGGGCTCTGCAACTTACCTGGCTGCTTCTTGTTCTGACTAAGGGCTGCTGGGAGCAGGGGGTGGGGTTTGTTGCATGTGCCTGCCCCCTGGGCTCTTTACTGCCGGAGCTCCGCTCCTGTGCGCTCCTGCAGGAAATGACCCCTGGTTGTTCTGAGGATAAACTGCAGAAAGGAAAACCATGCATGGCCCCCTGAGCACCTTGGATCAAAGGCAGGCAGGCAGATAGGAGGTTCAACCTGCAGTTGTTGCTGCCATTTTAGAGAAGAATATGAACTTTTTAAAAATGTGGGGGGACCAGGATACCTTGTTACCTACTGTACCTTTGCAAGAGCTGGAAAGCCTCTCCCCCCTGGAACTGGGGGGGGGGGAGATTTTTGCATGTTTGTGTGTGCCTGTGCCTGGAAGTCATGGTGACCTCTGGGGACTCCTACTGGGGTATGGAGGACATTCAGAGAAGTGGCTCAATAGCCTGCCTCTGCCTCCCAGCCCTAGCATTCTTTGGAGGTCTCCCATCCATGTACTTGCCAGGGTTCTTCTCTGAAGAAGTGGGCTCATCTCACAAAAGCTTATACTGGAATAAAAATTAGATTTGAGTCCGGTGGCACCCTAGCGGCCAACAAGATGTTCGGGTACAGCTTTCAAGAATCAGAGCTGCCTTCAACAGACATGAGTAGGAATGGAGACCTGAGTCTTTTTATCCCAGTCAGAAGGTGGGAGGGGTGTTGTAAAGGATGCAAAGGTACACTGCATTTTGTGATCAGCTTGATTAGAGGAGAAATGCTTGGGGGGGGCAGAAAATTAGCATCTGTAGTGAGATAAGAATCCTGTGTCCCTATCCTGCCCTGGAGAGGGGTTCAGTGCTCTGAACTCGTGAATGAACTCAGGTCCTCCAATTTCATGTTGTAATTTCCCCTTGAAGTTTCTTTGAGGATAGCCACACTTAGGTCAGCAATGGAATGACATTAAAATGTTCTCCCGCTTTTTTTTTTTTAGTGCTGCGGTTTTTAATGTCAGATTTATGTCTTTTTATTCTTTTTTGTAGGGCTTTTTTGTAGGACTGACGTGTTTGTCTGATGCAGAGAGTGGAAGGGAACTGAGGATATTCAATGGCATATATAATGCTGGAAGATGAACAAGTGAATGAACCTGAGATGGCATAGCTAGTCCGGTGACTGTGTTGTCAGAGTGGATATGTGGACAGAGCCAGTCTTCAAGGTGCCCCCTGACCAGTGTTCCCTCTAAGCTGAGTTAGTGTGAGCTAGCTCACAGTTTTTTAGCCTCCAGCTCACAGATTTTTGCCTTAGCTCAGGAAGGATGGCTCCAGAGCAAACTAATTAATGCTGTAGCCAAATCGCCCACAAAGTAGAATTTTTGCTCACAAGTTTCCACAGCTTAGAGGGAACATTGCCCCCGACTGCTGTTTTGCTTTGTCAACCACTCTGAAAGCCTTGCAAGTTGCAGAGTGATACAAAACAACTCATCAACAAATACATAAATGGGAGCTTCATTACTTCATTGCTGCTAATCTAATGTGGACAGAAGCTAAAGGGAGAGAGGGAAGGAATGTGCTGTGAGTCGGGCGACTACTGGGTCTCTAAGGGCCAAAATAATTTTCACTGCACAAGAGTCAGGACTTTTGACCCATGCTGGGGTTAACCAGTCGGGTCTAGCCTCCAAACTCAATCAAACAATGTGACAGGGGACCTTAACTGTCCCGAGCTCATCTTCCATGTGATTTTACTACTGAAGAAGTGAATTCGGTCTTTTCTGTCTAATGGATTATTTTCCCCACTTGAACTTTTTGCAAATGCCTCAAACAGCACATCCAAGAGCATCAGCAGTGCTGCGTCTGGAATGTGATGAGGGTAGCAATGCCCTGCTGAAAATGCTGCACTGCCAGCCATAAGGCGGCTTCACTTATTGCAAGCTGGTCTACTGCAAACTTCCTTGAGCGTGAAAAGAGTACCGCGGAGACAAGAGTGTGTTCTTTCGGAGGCCCCTGCTGACGCTGCATGCCGTGACTGGTGCCTGGGGTTACCAACCTCCAGGTGAGGCCTGGCGTTCTGCTGCCATTACAAGTGATCTCCTGACAACCGGGATCAGTTCTCCAAGAGGAAAGGGCAGCTCTGGAGAAATGCCAGCCTTCGAGCGACATCCTGTCCTGCTGAGCTCTGTTCCCTCCCCACCCTCTGCAGGTGCTGCCCCCAGATCTCTGGGAATTTCCCAGCCCAGAGTTGGCGACCCTACGTGGGGGTCCTCATTTAGGGATAAGCCTGAAGTTTGAAAGTTTATGGCTCACCTACAGTTGCTCATTTGGATTTCACTTTCTTCTCTTGATTTTTGCACCACTTCCTGCTGTCTTGCACCCCAGTTTCCCTGTGTCCCCCCCCCACAATGAACACATGAAGCTGCCTTATACTGAATCAGACATTTGCTCCATCAAAGTCAGTATTGTCTGCTCAGACTTTCAGAGGCTCTCCAGGATCTAGGGCTGCCAATTCCCACCGGGGGGGCGGAAACCACCCCCCGCCCCAGAGGCCCGTTCCCCGATGCCGGGGAATCGGGCCCCAGGGGGAACCCTGTCCCAGCGTGCACGTCACAGGAAAGGGACGTTATGATGCCGGGCATGGTGGGGGCGGGGCCACAGCCATACAAGGGAAAACTCTATGGTTTTCCCTTGTATGATCGTGGCCCTGCCCCCAGCGTGCCCGGCGTCATGACATCACTTCCCTGTGACGTCCATGCGGCGCGCGCGCACCAGGATCCACACAGGAGTCCCCCGCCGGCAAGGTAAGTGCCACTTGGCAACCCTACCAGGATCTTGGGCTGGGCTCTTTCACATTATCTACTCCCTGGGCCTTTCATTGGAGATGCCGGGGATTGAACCTGGGACCTTTTGCATGCCAAGCAGGTGCTCTGTCACTGAGCCACAGCCCCTCCTATGGACTTGGGCTGTTTTATTTATTTTTATGTTTTTTTTATAAAAAACCTGCTTGAGATGGCTCACAAAGTAAAAGTGAGACAATAAAATCTTAAGAAATCATGAACCATAAAAATAGCAGGGTAAAAAAAAATTGTTTTTTTATTTCAAAGTGTACCAGTACCAGTCTCGAATGCCTGCTTGAGAGAACCTTTTTGTTCTGAACTGATTTGGGAACAGGGGGGAAAAAATCAGCAGGGCATTTTTTTCTGGGGGAACGTGCCGGGAGGGAGTTCCAGAACCTCTTTGACAAAGTTCTTTTTAAAATGTTTAAAAGTTCAGGAGTTTTTAGCATACAGATTGAAAACTTCATTTCTCTCTTGAGAGTTCTGGCACCTCTTTTTCCCAAAAAAAAAAAAAAAGGCCTGAAAATAAGTATAGAAAACCGGTGGGGAAAATGGCCAAAGGGAGGTTCTCCAGTACCAGATTTAATTGTATGGCTATTCATTATATTGCTGTGCTGCCAGTTTTGATACCGTTGAGATAACATGAAAATGATTGTTCTTTGAAAGGTGTCTGCGAAACTTCCTTCAGAAGCCTTGCTGTGGGTTGGAAAGAAAAGGTGCTGAGATTCTTTTGGTAGGACAAAGTCCTGTTGTGAGAGAAAACACAATCTTGTCCTGGACCTTGTTGTCTCTTTTGTTGTTGTTGTTGTTGTTCAGTCATAGAGTTGAGTCTGACTCTCCGTGATCCCATGGACCACATCATGCCAGGCCTTCCTGTCTTCTGCTGTCCTCCAGAGTTTGCTTAATTTCATGTTCATTCCATCGATAACCCTATCTAACCATTACATTATTTGCCACTCCCTTCTTTTTCCTTCAGTCTTTCCCAGCATCAAGGTCTTCTCCAGTGAGTGCTCCCTTCTCATTTGGTGGCCAAAGTATTTGAGCCTCAGTTTCATTATCTGGCCTTCCAGGGAACAGTCAGGGTTGATTTCTTTTAGGACTGACTGATTTGATCTCCTTGCAGTCCAAGGGACTCTCAAGAGTCTTCTCCAGCACCATAATTCAAAAGTGTCTATTCTTTGGTGCTCAGCCTTCCTTATGGTCCATCTCTCACAGCCATACATTACTACTGGGAATACCATTGCTTTGACCATATGGACTTTTGTTGACAGGGTGATGTCTCAACTTTTCATTATGCTGTCTAGGTTGAAATAGTTGCCTCTATTGTATGCAACAAGATCTGTGGCAGGGAGAGGAGAAAATGTGATATTTGTCTTAAACCACTACTAGTGCCAGCCCTACTGAAGCATATAGAACTTGGGAAAGTCTTTATATCCAAAGCTGCTTCTGGAGCAAACGCCTGTCAACAGAAATGCCTGCTTTTTCTGGCATCAAGGAAACTGATCCCATTATATGATTTGGAGTCGTTGCACTTTAAAACGACTGGGGATTCTCTTGCCCTGCATCAGGTCTTAATAAAAGGAGAGTGTCTCGGGGAGAAGGAAATTGAATGTGACTCATCTAGCGCTCTACATGCAGGCGCAGAGGAAGCCCCCGTGTATAATGCGTGGACTTAAGGTGACACATGCGTTTTTCATCCAGCTTCTGCTCTTGCCACCCAGGAAGGCCAGACCCAGCAAGCACTCAGGAATGAGAAATCGGGTGTGGGGATCCAGGGGTCGGTGGCTGGTGGGTCCTCCCTGTCTAGGAGGGAGGCTGGGAAATCCCTGGAGATTTGGGGGCAGTGGCAACCAAGTGCCCTCCCCTCCCTAAACCCCACTCTCCCAGAACCCACCCTCAAATCTCCAGGGATTTCCAAACCTAGTGTTGGCAACCCTATTCTTCCTCCTCCATGGTTCCAGCCTAGACTCCAAGGCCTGCAAAGGATGCAAATACAGAGAGAGCTAGGCCTAGGGCCAGTTCTGTTCCTGTTCCACAACCAAGAGAAAACCCAGCGCTTCCTGCCTGGTCTGCCCTGTGGCCCCTGATATGGGCCAGGCATAATGAATGCATGTCCAACAGCCTTCCCTGACCTCCCACACCCGTTCCCCCTTTGCTGGATAGCCCAGCTGACCTGGCACAGCTGCTACAGTTGCCATCCCCTTGATGGGGGAGGGGTTTTCCCCATTTTCAGGGGCCCCAATCCACAGCTGGCCAGTGGGGGGGAGCCCTGCCCCCAAAGAGCCCCATCGCACCCAACGTGCCCGGCACGATGACATCACCTGGAGGCGACATCATTGCTCCAGGCACATCATTCAGGGGACACTCTAGCATTTGGGTAAAAACTCTATGCTGACCAAAAAGACCCTAGGAGCCGGGCTGGAGCTCCCCACCGTGGCTCAGGTAAGACCTGGCAACCCTAGCAGGTGCGGCTGCTGCTGGGAGCTCCTTAAAGGGCCCACCCAGGGATGTGCAGGAGCTCTGCACTGCATGGTCTGGCTGCACCATCCATCTTGCTACCGGGATAGCCAGAGGAGCACTTGGCAGCCCAAAGGCCAGGGTCAGGGTCAAGGCCACCTGCTGCGGCCCCAGGGTTCCCAGTTCTGGACCTCCGTTGGGTAAAATGCCACAGTGTCCACCCTCCAAAGCTGCCCTTTTCTCCAGGGGAACTGACCTTGGGCATCTGGAGATCAACAGTGATAGCAGGAGATCTCCAGGTACTACCTGGAGCTTGTCAACCATATGTTGGCCAGGTAAATCCAGGCGAAAGTCCCATCTCAAACACCAGCGATGGATTTTGTAAGGAAAGAATCCATTAGCGATTTATCTTGATCACCGCTAATATTTTTGGATAGTAATGACAGTTTTAATTTGTTTGTCGTTAATCTGTATTTGTTTATTCAGCACTGCTTAGCCATTGTTGCAGGCACAGAAATTCCTGTTTCAGGCTTGTAACAGCATATCTCGATGCACAAGTTAAACAGATAAATAACTGGGGTTATTTAGAGACTGCGAGCCAAAATTGTGCATTTTAAAGCACAAATTTGGTTTTATAGGGTAAAAATCATGCTGTATAAGGTGAGCAAGAAATTCATTTCAAAATATGATATGATCATGTGGTGGGATATTTGAATGCTTCCCCATTAAGAACTATGTTTCACGTTTTGGTCCTCATTCCCCCCTCCCCTTAGTCTTTCCTATCAGAATGTTGGCTAGGACCCTTGAAAACTGACATGAAATACAACATGTCAGGGTATTGTGCAGCTTGGGTTCTAACATCTGTTTTTAATTAGTTCCTCCCCTTTGCTCTTTTGGATGTACACTTGAATCTGTTACTTTCAGTTATGAGGTCTTAAAGGTGGGCCGTGGTTCAGGCTGATAGAGCATCAGACCCCTGGCTGAATAGCTCCTCTTCCTTGCTGATGCCAGTAGATGTCCTCGTTGACATGGAAAGCAGGTAGCCCAATCAGCATCTGTGAAGCCGAGAACTCCAAAGGAGCGGAGTGTTTTCCCCCCTCTCTCTCCTGAATTCAGAAACAGATTTGTACCTCCTGTGCTGTCACTGCTAAAGAATCCAGCCCCAGTGAACATTGGCTGGTCTTCTGTGAGTGATGGGCCTGGGAATGTCTAATGACCTCTCCGGAAACAGTCTGTCCCCCCCTTAGATTTAGCCATTAATGAACGATGCTGACCACAGCAGATATGTGGCATATGCTAATGAGTTATGCTAATGAGTTCCCCTAGCTCTTTTTCTATGAAATGACCCCTGATTAAAATTAAAGCATCATGAGAAAAAAAGAAGAAGAAGAAGAGATTGGATTTATACCCCGCCCTTCACTTGGAGTCTCAGAGCGGCTTACAAACTCCTTTCCCTTCCCCTCCCCACAACAGACACCCTGTGAGGTGGGTGGGGCTGAGAGAACTCTGACACAAACTGCTCTTTTTCAAGGACAGCTGTGCCAGAGCTTGTGACTGACCCAAGGTCACATCAGCAGGTGCAAGTGGAGGAGTGGGGAATCAAACCCGGTTCTCCCAGATTAGAGTCCGCACACTTAACCACTACACCAAACTGGCTCCAATCAAAATCCAATCAAAACTTATTTTGGAATTCTGTCCCCCCCCCCCCTTGAGACTCACCTGTCGACCTCAGTAAGCATCAGGACAAAATGTTTTTACTTAATCCAGACTTTTAAGAGAAGGGGTTGCATCCTTTTCAGTGTCTAGTCTGTTTCTAATCTGAGGCCTGTTTTATGAAAATCATTTTATGCCTTGTTTTAATATTGTTAATTCTTGTGGTGTTAATGGTTTTGTTGTATTGTTTTTATACTTTGTGAGCAGCCTTGAACAGGTGTCTGATATGTGCATGTCTCTCTGTGTGTATATATATAATATATGAGAAAGTGAGAGCGCAAGCAGCTAAATTGCACTGAGTCATGGATTCCCTATCATGTGTACTCTGGCCCATAGAAACCAAAAGAGTTTGACATGGTGCCATGCGTGACTCAACTGTGTGACCTGCCAGTGATTCATAACAATCTACAATATGGGCATGGAACAGGGGTCACTGGGAGCATAGGGGGAAAGTATTTGTGATTTCCCTGCATTGTGCGGGGGGTTGGACTAGATGTCCCATCTCTGTGATTCTACCAGGAGCATCAACAGTCTCCCATTTGGGTTGACTACTTTGGACTGAACAAGAAGGCCATAGAGCCCACCTTCCAAAGCACCCATTTCCTCCAGGGGAATGGATCGCTGTCGTCTGAAGGTCAGTCGTCATTCCAGGGAGTCCCCAGGCCCCACCTGGAGGGTAGCAACCCTAGTCAGGCTACATGTGGCTTTCTGCAAAACATGTTTTGCAGACCTAGATGATATTCTGCTGGGGAGCACAGCATCAAATGTGGCCCTAACGGAGAAAGTCACATCAACATTTTCAATTCCTTTTTTTGTGCTCCAGAGACCTGGTGTCTGAGGCAACTGACTGATGTGGCCTGCTCAACGGGACCTTTCTCCTTGCCCACCATAGGATGACCTGCGTATGGCCTATGTGCACGTCCTCAGCGCTGAAAGATTTTCAAGCCAAATTACAAAGGCATGACAATAGGGGTAATGACAGAAATACACGCAGCACCCTAGCTGTGTCGCTTTGAATGGCCTTCATCTGCACTAATGTCGGTAACTGAGCTTTCCAATCAGATGGTGCCGCACCAGCTATTGAGGAACCGCGATCGAGGGGCTATTAGGCCAATGGGTATTGTCAGAATCCTGCAAATTATGCGGCTTCTTTCAGAGAACCGAGTCCCAAAGCTTCCAAATATCAAAAGGGTTCAATATCTAACGGGAACGTGTATTTAAGGGAAATTGGCCCCTAAATTGCTGCGCTATTGTCATTTATTCTTTCTCCAGTTCACAGAAAGCCTCAAGTGAGTGCTATTTTTACCGTTCATTTCGACGAAGAAGAAGAAGAAGAGGGGAAGTTGGTGGGAACGAGAAAGAAAGGAAATTTTCATAGGGGAAAAATGTTAAGGACTCACTAACTGTGAGGGTCTTCTTTTTCTCCACAGTGCTCAAGAGGTTAGTAGGAATGATAGCCTGAGAAAAATACATCTATTTGAAAGTTCTGGGTGTGTCCTCTACCACAGGATTTCTCAAACTGGGCTCTGGGGTCCAATGGGGGGGGGTCTGTGAGGGTAACTCCAGGAGTTGATAGTCATCTGTAAAGACAGAGAGTAAGCACTCCCAGCTTTCTAGAGTCTCTGCCTGAGTCGAAGAGGACAGAACAGCCTTCCCTCTCTATTAAGGGCACTTTGATTTCATGTTTTACATTAGTTCCAGGATACTAAAATCTGGAGCAGCTCCAGCCCAGGTTTTACACCTGGCTGGTTAAGCTGGCGAGAGGACTGCTCTGAAGGACTTGGCTTTCTTTGCCTTGCTGCTCCTGAATACAGCTACTCTATGCTGATTAGAAGAGCCTCCCTGCACAGTCCGATCTGATTGCAGAATCACACAGGCCGGAGCCGGCTGCCTGCATTCCCTTCGCTTCCAGATTCCTTCCAAGCATCTTGTCAGAGGAGAAAAACACCCCTGCTTAGCTGAACTGATCATCCCCATAAGCTGTTCTGTGTATAAGCAGGAAACCCACTTCCAGAAGTGAGAAATGTACACCCTGGCTGTCTGAAATTTAGGAGGGATGGCCTTACTTTGGGTTGCCACCACCAGGTTTGGAAATATCTGGAGGTCTGAGGATGTAACTTGGGAGCCTGAGATTTTTTAAAGAAGAAGCGTAGGTTTTTATACCCTCCTTATCTATATGCAGAGTATAAAAGTCTTAAAGAAGCTTCCAATCGCCTTCCCTTCCTGTCCCCACAACAGTCACCTTGTGAGGCAGGTGGGGCTGAGAGAGCTCTGAGAGAACTGTGACTGGCCCAAGGTCACCCAGCAGGCTTCATGTGGAGGAGGAGTGGGGAATCGAACCCAGCTCTCCAGATTAGAGTCCACCACTCTTAACCACAACACCACGCTGGCTTTAACAAGGGGAGGAACCTCGGCAGGGCATGTAGTCCACCTTCCAAAACAGCCATTTTCTCCTGGGTGGAATAAACGGTTTAAATAAACAAATAATAAATGAGTGGTCTGTGCAGTCTGGAGAACCATTGTCATTCCAGGAGATCTCCAGCCCCCCACCTGGAGGTTAGAAATCCTACCTATACCAATTTTGCACTGTAAGATTTTTGCAACAGACCTCACGCTGCTCTTATGCTATCCTCCCCTTCCCGCTGGACAGTATACAGCATCATCATAAAAGCGGCATTATGACTTGGTTTCTTCGATGCAGGAACCATGGGGCCATTTGCCATGGAGGCTTATCTCTCAGCCTCCAAAGGACAGTCCAGGCCCCATTGTCAGCGTCCCTCCCCTTCTCCCCCCTCCCAACTCATCTGTGTCTGCATTTCAGAGTGGGAGAAGTTCAGGCACCCCGGTGCTTCAAATGTTTGCTTTCAAAGGCACTGCGGAAAAGAATGGGAGACAAATATCGAGAGATTACAAAGCCGCCGGCAGCCAATGAACGTTTGTGAAGCTGACTTCTATTCTGCCCAGCATATTCAATGACATCTGATTAAGCTGTCCTGTTAATGAAAACGAGGGACAAAGCTTCCTTCGGCCTGTGTAGTACAGATAAATAATTTTCTTGGGAGATTGTTATCATCGGCTGCTCTGCACCCAGAACTGCTCCCTGGTATAGTCTGGGCTAGATGAACGTCTCGCTTAAGAAAAGCTCATTCAGAGCATTCGATGATTGTTGCGTCAGGGTTAAAGAACAGCCACTCTGTATTTTTCACAGACCTGGGCACACTGCGAATGTGACCTCTATAATGTAACCCAAACAGCTTGGAAGTGTCGTAGGCCTTGTGTTCCCACGTTTACCATAGTACTACCTTGCAGGATCCTGGCACTCAGAGCAGATTTGCAACTGTATTAATAGTAAGGCTGACCAAAATCACTTTTTGCACACATTGTGAAATATTTATGCTATTGTATGTCAGCTATGCTGCCATGGGGGTTCCAAATCACTTTTTGCACACATTGTGAAACATTTATGCTATTGTATGTCAGCTACGCTGCCATGGGGGTTGGGGAGCTCGGTCTGTGTCTGGTTAATTGCTACTGCATTCCTTTCTGTGCTTGTTCTGCTTTGCGCCGAAATGCTGATCTATACAGATGTGCAGGAGGGAGTTGTATTGTCTGGGTTTTTCCTAGGTGCCGTGGGAGAGCGTTGGTTCTCAGCTTTAAGCTACCTAACGGTCTCCAAGCTGTATCCCACGTGTGGGAGTGTGCCTAATTGGCCAGTGCTGGGGGGGAGGGGGATGCATACGAATACCCTATATCCTATTATGCCCATGGGGCCGCCGCCATTCTTAACACTGCTTATGTTACTGCATCTATAGCTCTGCAATAAAAGTATTACCGTTCCTGCATGAGTGTACTTCGTTGCTGGCTGTGGGTTCTGACATTGTAATGCTCTTCCTTTTTTAAACTCCAGTTCCTTACTGGAAAAACAAAAAGATTTCCCAATGCATAAGTAATCAAAATAGAAGAACACAAATGTCAAGCAGTGAACAGCGAGGGGCATTATTTACCTAGATATCAATACCCCATTTTTCTCCCCATGGGGACCCAAATCAGCTTACAACATTGTTCTCCTCTCCTCCATTTTATCCTCAGCACAACAGCCCTGGAAGGTAGGCTAGGCTGAGAGAGTATGAGAGAGTCTTGGCCCACAGTCACCCATGGCAATGTATAAATGAACATAAAACAATATATGAATGAACACCAAAAAATAAATTAGAGAGGCTTGAACACCCGGCCCATTTCTTTCATGGTTGTCCACTGCCCATAAGCAGGGAAGTGCCTTTTCATCAAACAGATCATGGCCATCTTGAGGCCAGGTTACCTCTTTGCATATTCCACCAGTGCAAGAGTACTATGCAACTGGCAGTGTTTCATGCATGCACATTTTCACAGACCAATGGGAATCCTACTTCCCTCTCTGCCAAAACTTGTTGCTGCACACCACATGACAGTTAGTTGTATCAACACTGAGCAAACCAGTCAGCCAAAAACAAAATGTGTCTTGTTTTTCTTACCATTTGGTGTTTGCTTAGATCTGTGTTATCATTTCACAAAAGCATAGTTTAGCACTGCCTTATAGGCAGTGTGGTTTCCCCCATCATGATATTTAATTAGCTGAACTGACCATCCATGAACTTGGGTTGAAACCATCTCACCTACTACATGGGTGCAAAAACCCACAGAAGGCAAGGAAGCAAAACTCCCCCCCACACACAGCTCCTGTGCAGCTGCAAAGCTGTTCGACAGCTATTCAGGGCATATGCTGGATGAGTGGAGAATGCAGGTGTTCAGCTCAAGGGTGATCACAGCGGTCAGACATGATGTTTCTCTATTGGATGTCTTTGCTGCAAGCTTGTGGCAACCCTAGTACTAATTCAGACATTTTCAAATATTTAAGTGAAAAACAAGTTTGAATACATAGTGTAAATAGGCATGCTGCAATCTTTGACATGAGCACAATCACCTGATAAACTTACCTTGCTTGACTCCTGTTATGTGCTTGACTCCTGTTATGTACGCAGACCACTACCAGGGGTCCATGGTTATAGCAGGAGCTTTGGTCCTCAAACACAAAGGAAACCTAGGATCCTAGTCCACCAGGAGTCCACCAGTAGCACCCTTGGAGGGAAATTCAAACCCTCCAATGGGGACAGAGGTGTGCCGGGTGGAGTGTATATAGTTGGCCTTGTAGGGCCGTTTTGTGTGGCTTGTTGGGTTCTCCATGCATCAAACCCAGTACTTTTCAGTGGCGACGAGGATGGGATCCCGATGAGCAGGCCAGGCTCATCTTCCAGTGCAGCACCGAGCATCATTCCAGAAACGCCACCACACCCCGCACCACTCCCGAGCAGCACCGCGCCATGCCTGACATCGCTAAACACCACTACCCCGCTCCACGCTAGAGCCATGGCCTCCACTCAGGGACATCTAGAGGTTTTCGACCCCACTTATCCCGAGCTCTGGGATTTGTGGATGGACCAACTGACCTGCCATCTCGCCTTCCATGACATCACCGATGCAGGCAAGAGAAGGGCTCTCCTCCTCAGCTCTTGTGGCGTGCACACCATCCGGCTCGCAAAGAGTCTCCTGGCCCCGAAGGTGATCCTCGAGTGTACGTACTAGGAGATCTTAGATGCCCTGACCAGGTACCTCACGCCCAAGCCGACGACACTGGTCAAATGGATGGAATTCCAGGGGTGCATCCAGAAGCCCGGTGAGACGGCCGCCCCATTCATGGACGCACTGCACTAGCACGCCATAGAGTGCAACTTTGCCAAGGTAGAGGAGAACCTCTTGACCCAATTCACCTGGGGAATCAGCGATGTGAAGCTCCGCAGAAAGATGATCGGCATGTCTGACAGAAAACTCAATGAGGCCCTCCAGCTCGCCATCACACACGAGGCCTCCCACCGTGACCGACCACCGGCAGCGTCCCATCTCGTGCTGGGATTTGTGGACGGACAAACTAACCTGCCATCTCACCTTCCATGAGATCACCGATGCAGGCAAGAGAAGGGCTCTCCTCCTCAGCTCTTGTGGCGTGCACACCATCCGGCTCGCAAAGAGTCTCCTGGCCCCGAAGGTGATCCTCGAGTGTACGTACTAGGAGATCTTAGATGCCCTGACCAGGTACCTCACGCCCAAGCCGACGACACTGGTCAAATGGATGGAATTCCAGGGGTGCATCCAGAAGCCCGGTGAGACGGCCGCCCCATTCATGGACGCACTGCACCAGCACGCCATAGAGTGCAACTTTGCCAAGGTAGAGGAGAACCTCTTGACCCAATTCACCTGGGGAATCAGTGATGTGAAGCTCCGCAGAAAGATGATCGGCATGTCTGACAGAAAACCCAATGAGGCCCTCCAGCTCGCCATCACACACGAGGCCTCCCACCGTGACCGACCACCGGCAGCGTCCCATCTCGTGTTCCCCAAAGCGGCGCCCAAAACCTCAGACAAGGACAACATCCGTCTAATCTGCACACCCCACCGCTGGAAGCCGACAGGATCCGCTGGAGCCTCTGGACACCCCGGTAAGCCTGCCGGACGTTCCCCGTGTGCCAGCTGTGGAGAGGCACATGAGCGCAAGTCGTGCAGGTTCTGGGATGCCAACTGCCACACATGTGGAAAACAGGGACACCTCTCCCACGTCTGCAGATCCAAGGGCAACCGGAACCATCCACCCCAGCCGCAGCCACACCGCCAGGCCTCCGCACACTACAAGGCCACCAAGGGCATGGACAACCTCTACCTCCTGACCAGCCAGCCCTCACTACAGATATTACACCTCCCCAGCTTGCCCACAGCCCTGAAGATCCAGGTCCAGGTCTCGATCGAGGGGTCCCCCTGCCAAATGGAAGTAGACTCAGGGTCAGCTGCTTCCATCACCTCTGTGGAAACGCTGAATAGATTTTGTCCCAATGGTGGGTCCCACCTGCGACCTATGCCTTTGAGCCTAGTGGACTTCCAGAGGAACCCGGTTCCAATAAGGGGTGTGGGGACCTTCCAGGTGAAGTACCGGGGTTTTGAGGGTTTCCTGGACTTGATAGTAGTGGAGGGAAATGTGGTTAGTCTATTTGGGCGGGCGTGGTTTGCACCATTTGGCATCACAGAATGGGGAGGGGTTAATAAATGTGTGCTGCGGGATTTTGCTGATGTTTGCGGGGAGTTCCCCGTGGTATTTGATGGGGCTCTGGGTTGTTACAAGGGCCCCCCTGTTTCTTTGCCTTTGAGCCTAGTGGACTTTCAGAGGAACCCGGTTCCAATAAGGGGTGTGGGGACCTTCCAGGTGAAGTACCAGGGTTTTGAGGGTTTCCTGGACTCAATAGTAGTGGAGGGAAATTTGGTTAGTCTATTGGGGCAGGCGTGGTTTGCACCGTTGGGCATCACAGTAGGGGGGGGGGAGTTGACGCATGGAGAACTCGGATGACGACATGCATTCAGATGTGTTTATTGTACTTCCCAACAAGACACACAAAACGGCCCTACAAGGCCAACTATATACACTCCACCCGGCACACCTCTGTCCCCATTGGAGGGTTTGAGTCTCCCACCAAGGGTGCTGTTGGTGGACTCCTGGTAGACTAAGATCCTAGGTCCCCTTTGTGTTTGGGGACCAAACTCTTGCTATAACCGCGAAACCCTGTTGGCGGTCCATGTACATAACAACTCCTTAGCTCAGATGCAAGAAAAATGCCTGAAGTAGATCACCTTGATGTGTACTGTTGAAGATTGTGTTGGGCAGCTTTGAGCCTGGGCAGTAGGGCTAGGTCATTATACTTTTGGGTTTTGCAGTCCTGGTTGTTAATCTCTGAGCTGTGGTTGCCATTTTTAAAAAGAAAATTGAAATTGCCGCTATTACACTATTGCCGCTAATATACTGTTATACTATTTGGCAATATTAACGGTGTCATTCTGTAACAGTGCTCATCTGTTCAAGCTTTTTTAAAAATGGGGGGATTCTACCATTGGCTGTAAATATTAAATAATGATTATGAGAAGCAGACACAGATAGTGCATAGAGTCATTTAAATAGTAAGTCTCATTTTACTGCCTCACAGTTCAGTCTTTTAGCTCCTATATTCCATCAGCTGGAGAAGCAGTAGTCATATTCTTTAAGATAATATAAATGCTAGCCTGATATCAGCTTCCCCCAGTAGCACTTAATTTGTTCAGAGCTTCCTGGTATTCTATGCATGATGCAGATAAGAAGCAGATAGACCTTCTTCCTCTCCTTCAGCCTTTACCATCCAGCCTGGTGAAGAGATCTTGAGAACTCAATAGTAGGCCCATACTGACCACTGTACATGGCTGTCTCTCTGTTCTCGCACTGCCTCATAGGAGTCGTCGTTATTTTTCTGGGGAAGACTATAGTTTTGTTTGCATGCAAACACTCCAGTTTAGTTTTATAGACTCCCCGCTCCAGGCAACGTGGGGGCATCAGCAACAAACTATTGCAAAGGTGTCAATGTTTTAAGCATGTTTGTATTTTGAGTTAAAAAATCTATATGTCTAATCGCCAAGGGTCCCTCTGCGTGCGGATATCTAATTCTGCACACTGGGACCACATGGAGAGTAAACAGATTTTCCTGCACACTTGGGGCACTGGCCTGGAGAAAAAAATTGCTTTCTGACCCCAAAGTGGCGCTCAGCATTTCCCTGGGTGTGTGAGAAAGGGCCACGAGAACTAAGCACTGAGGCAACCCTTCCTGCCCTCCCTTCTCGTGATCTGCCTAAGTTCACAGAATCAGCATTGCTGTCAGATGGTCATCCAGCCTCTGTTTGAAAACCTCCAAAGAAGGAGAGCCCACCACCTCCAGAAGAAGCCTATATACGGAAGTATGACAACTTTCTTCCATATACATAGACTTCAAGACAGCCTGTCACTGGAGACCATAGTGTCTGAATCAATATTGTTCTTCACATTGTTTTCACCATTAAAAATCCTCCAGAGTCTGCATTTTGTATGCAATTGCAGTCCTTCTGTCTTTCATGCCAATCTTCTTTTAGACAAGACAGATGCATTTTTGAGGGTGTTACTTTTATACCTTTTGATGCTGACAAATGTAGTGACAAATTTCTTTGCCTAGGTTAATTGTGCTGATTGGAAACTCTCCTTCGACCCCGGATAGCATGAGTGTCGATACCAGTAAGATCAAACTGCTGGAAAATACGGCCGGTGTCACAGGAGGAGCATGACCTGCACATCTCGGCTTTCTAATTTATCGGTCTGCATTCTGTTTGCTAAATAGGCTGTGCTCACCGGTGGAGTCTATCAAGATGAACTGTCCCATTTCTCCATTTCCCTTACAGGGAGGGGAAAAAATCGTTATACTTGAATGAAGCATGTGACGCAAGAATCTAAGGGCAGAATTAGAAGCTAGGGGTAGGAATGCAATTCCAGAGTTTTCCACAAAAGACAGATATAGGGAAACACTTGCAAGGGAGAATTGGTTAAGGAGATGAGTCTTTAACCCTTCTTCTACCAGAGAAACAATGGCAGTAGCGTACAAATACTCCTCTGCTTGGATCACAATTTGATTGCAAATTACGGGCAGGTCTCTCAAACACGTGGGGAGGGGAAATCTGTTTTCTGTTGAGTCCTCAGAATTGTTCCAAATTATATTGCAAACACTTCTTGCACAGTGTGGAGGGGGAGGTATTTGTGGATTTCCTGCATTGTGCAGGGGGCTGGACTAGATGACACTGGAGGTCCCTTCCAACTCTATGATTCTAGGAACCATTTTCAGTGGCTACTGACTATGGGGCTGAAAAGAGCCTCCACATTCAGAGGCAGTAAACCTCGGAATACAAGTGCTACAAGGCAACATCAGGGGAAGTGCTACAGGGAATGTCATCCTCTATGCCCTGTTGTTGGCCCTCCAGGGGAACTGTTTGGCCACTGTGTGAGACAGGATGCTGGACTAGATGGACCACTGTGTCAGCAAGCTGCCAATGTTTTCCCAATGGTTGTTTTCATTCTGTATATGTGTGTGCACTTGCCTCTTGCATTGTAGAACTGTAGATGCGCATGTCTATGTAGCTCGCCGTAACAATTATGTAGCTCAAGGCCACAGGTGGATGCAGTGCTTGTTAGTGTGAAGAAGCCCTCACTAAACACCATGAGAAGCAGATAACGTGAGAGGCTTAGAGCCGTTTGTTCTCAGGCTAAAGGGCACGCGCAGGAACCCCTGCAATTGGCCCATAGTAGTTTGAATGTTTATTATATGCTTTGCCATTGCTTTTGCCCCTCATTCTGAACAGTGATCCTGTAATGGACCTTCAGCTCTAATAAAGTTACCTTTTCTTCAAAGCGTGCTTATTATGAAGTTGGGAGGAGTCTGACACACTGCTCTGGTCCGGCAGGGCTCTTCTATTCTTACTCTCCTGGAGAAGCATCAAGGCTTGAACACGAGTATCTTCCAGAAGGAGTACAAGAAGATCAGGTTTCATTTGGCCAGGTTTTGGTGATGATGTTCATGTGGGAATTAAATTCATGTCAGGTTGTATGTAGGTGAACTCGTTTTATGCATACATTTGAAATATATTGGCTACAATCCAGCAAAGAGGTCTGCCTGGCTCTCTGCTCCGTTTGCCCACTGCTTTCAGACCCCAAGAGTCTGCAAGGAACCGGACTTGAAGCCCAACCAATGGAAATTAGTCAAATCTCACCCACCCCTTCAAATGCTTTTCAACCTAGACACTAATATGAACATTGCCATGACGTTCTTGTCATGCCATTCACTGGCCTATGTTGCTCAGTCTGGTCAGCTCCGACTGGCATAACAG